>NC_135367.1:24960000-25232500 GCF_051622035.1 Arctopsyche grandis | reverse complement strand
GGGCTATTTCTGCCGTTATATTTCGGCAGACCGAAACCAACCTCCAGATCTCGGAAATTGAACTGTGGTATCTCCCTCGTCGTCGTTGCCACTGGCGTCGTCGTGGATATCATCATCGTCGTGTGGCGTGTTCGCTGACGTGACGTCACCGACGTCACGGGCTTCGCCTTTAAGCTCGTACGCGATCTCGTCATCGCGCGCGCGTCCTAACCTCAACTGTCAAAACTCCGCGTCGTCGTCTGACCGCTTCTGGCTGTCACTGGAATGTCTTCGGGCATCCCGGACAAAGCCCCCAAATATAGGATCCGGATGTGAAGGATTCCAAGTGAAACGCGCAGATTAAGTCAGAACTATTTATTGTACACGCTCTTCGGGCTTGTCCTCCAACAAGTGACCATAACAACACGCATCCGGTCTTTCCCAGGCATACCACACACACTCTATCTCGGCTCGTTTAAAAATCAATTCTACATATATATATATATATATATATTTATATAAATGTACATATGTATGTATGTATATATGTATATGTTTATATATATATATATATATATATATATATATATATATATATATATATATATATATATATATATATATATTTATATAAATGTACATATGTATGTATGTATGTATATATATATATATATATATATATATATATATATATATATATATATATATATATATATATATATATATATATATATATATATATATATATATATATATATATATATATATATATATATATATATATATATATATATATATATATACATATATATATATATATATATATATATATATATATATATATATATATATATATATATATATGTATATACATATATATATATATATATATATATATATATATATATATATATATATATATATATATATATATATATATATATGGGGACCGGAAAAATGCACTCGAGATAGTTGCACTCTCTAAACATCCAAACTTTCAAAGATGCTCAAAGAGAAGTAACGCAATAGAATTCCACAAAAAAGTGTCAAGGGGTGTTTGTATGTTATCCGAGGATGCTAACCTTTTTTTAACTAAGCTAACTTTTTTTGTGGAAATCTATTGCGTAAGTTCTTTTTGAGCGCCTTTGAAAATTATGACTTATCGAAATTGCGCTACTCTTGAAATACAGTGATTTATGTAATAAAAATGCTGCAATGTTTGTGATTAATTGTCTAGGAAGGCGCTTTGGGGTCTTCCTGTCAAGCCTTCCTGGTATATTTTATTTTATTTTATTATTTTTCCATAAATATATACCAGGAAGGCTTGACAGGAGGACCCCAATGCACCTTCCTAGTCAATTAATTACGAACAATGCAGCATTTTTATTACATAAATTGCTGTATTTCGAGAGGCTGAAGAACACAAAATTAACGATTAATTAATGAATTAATCCATAGAGACATCTATGGATTTGGACTTGTTCATACATTTTTACATATTGTACATAAATTAAATTTAAATATTTGTGATATGGCGGGTAGGATGATTGTTTTCAATTTGATGTAGGAACAATGAAATAAGATAAATTAACAAAACTCTTATAAGAAACGATCGACTTAGAGTCACAAATATCCAAGTCTGACCAGCTGTATTAAAGATTAGCACGGGATGGAACCCTGTAAGCCCTCGGTGCTAAACATAAACGAGCCATACTGCTGGCTGTTTTAACAAGCATACGTATCATTTATCGGTTATTTCAATTGTTCAATTTAAATATTATAATACAGGCTATTGATACAGCAAAAATAAAATAACATATTTATGAATGAGTTCGTAAAATATGCCTGTATATATAGGTACATATTTTGCATACAAAAAATCCTTTTCCGTATTTCGTTTTAAATTGTTTTTACGTCTATTCGTAGTAAATAACATAATGGAGTCTTTATTTGTCTAACAAACAAAAGCCCTTTTGGACTCGTAAAAATAAATAAACGTAACATTTGCATAAAAATCATCACAATTTTATTTACAAATCAACGCATACATACATCGTGGTTAACGTATACAAATTACGCTTTTATGTACATATGTATATGTAAATATACATATACATAAATATTTGAAACATTGACCTGTTTTTTACCCGTCAAGTCCATTCATTTAAAAACCGTATATTGACCAAATATAATATTACATATATGTATGTATGCACAAGCATTCAACTATTCAAATATAAAAAAAAAAAAAAATCGAAAATGATGCGGACATACACATAAAAACATTTTCGATACAAGTTTGAGCTCTTATGTAGGGAAACAAATACAAGACAAAGGTACTACAAGTTTCTTTATTACTTAATATCACCATATTATTATATTATTATAGACATGAAATATCAAGATAATTTTAAAGGTAAAAAAAAACAGTGAAATATTGTTTTAAGAAGAACTACTACTTTCGGATAATGATTTCTATACAGAACCTTATCGTACAAGCTAGTACATATGTATATGTCACAGTGAAATTATATTTCAAGTTAAAATATTATTTCACTGACGTTTCAGTGAAATCATAACATTTTCAGGGTTGGTTTTATTAATTTAAGATTAGATTGGCAGGGTTGGTATTATTTAATGGTTAGGATAGGCTAAGTTAAGTAAGGGTTGGCCCTATTCATTTAAGACTAGGTTGTTAGGGTTAAATTTATAGAGTTAAACGTTATAAATTCATTGTTTGATATTTTCATAGTGAAAATATATTTTACTTGAAATATGCTTTCACTGTAACATACATATACATAAATAATACAAATATAAATTTTCAGCTTGATACATTCAGTAGCGTCGAAAAAATCGTGTGGTTACAACATTTTTGACTTATCGAAGTGGAAAATCCCTCTTCCGGTTTATCAAACTTGTTGATTTGTTTTATTTACATGATATTGACACAAATTATACTTAAGTTTTCTCGTGAAAGGCCCACATATTAAAAGGGCCGAAGAAAAATCGAACAAGAGTAAACTGCCACTTGTGGTCGACGGACCTTCACAAAATTTTATAAATTACTTGGTATTAAACTAAAACTTCTAAATATGAAATTTTAGTTCAATACATTGAAAGGTTTCGGAGTAAAAACTAAAAAACCTTAAGTACTACCGTAATACTACTAAGAATCCGAAAACTTGAAAAGAACACAATAAGGGAAGATACCATTTCTAGTAAACTTAAATATTTGAAAAAAATTTACGTCCTATTGATAAACATTTCAGGAACCGATATTTCCGCGCATTACACAAGCACGCATACACATATTTTTTCTAAATTATGAAAATGTGATTAGTGATCGATTATCCAGCAGTATGGCTTGGTGGTTGCGTTTATATTTAGCACCGAGAGGTTACCGGGTTCAATCCCGTGCTAATACCAATACTTTCTTCCATTCCTAATCTGTTAGCACACTCGTCACTTTGGAGAATTCTGTTAGACGATTGTGCTCGATTAATTGACGTATAATAAAAATAAAAATAAATTACCTTTAATGCTGCTGGTCAGCCTTGGATATTTGTGACCCCAAGTCGATTGTTTCCTATCAGAGTTTGCCAACTTATCTTATTTCATTGTTGAAACGGTTCATCCATCAAATTGGTAAAAAAAACCATCCTACCCGCTGAAACAAATATCTGAATTTGATTTATATACAATATGTAAAAATTATTTCAGTAAATACATAATTAGTTGTTAATTTTGTGTTATTCTGACTATCGAAATACAGTGGTTTATATAATAAAAAATGCTGCAATGTTTGTAATTAATTGTCTAAGGCGTATCGAGGCTTACCCGTTAGGCCTTCCTGGTATATACATATGTATCTATGTAAAAATAAAATTCGTTCGCAACAATAAATATCTCGAGCTAGAACTTTCGCATGATCACAAAGCTTCATATATTTGTTACTACGTACATATTTATTTATTTTTTATATACATACATATGTATATACCAGGAAGGCCTTACAAGTAGCCCCAATACGCCTTCCTGGCTAATTCCAAACATTGCAGCATTTTTTTTTATTATTATACAGTCGCTGAATTACGAGACACAGAAAAACTCACAAATTAACGAGACATCTATGAATTGTACATAGATTTTATTGAATATTAATCAATCTCAAATAGTGGTGACATAATAGGTAGGAAAGATATTTAGCCAATTTTACCAGGAACCATTTCAACAATAAAATCAGAGAAAATTGGCAAACTCTGATAGGAAACGATCAACCAGGACCAAGTCCAGGTCTGACCAGCAGCACTACAGATATACTCACAAAAATTATTTGCAATCGACGTCAGCTCATGGGATTGAACCCGGCGCCTCTCGACGCTAAGCAGAAGCTTAACGACCTAGCTATCCTGCTGGCTAATAGATATAGTACTAAGCCCGCTTTAAAGGTCAAGTAATTTGACCCTTAAAGCCCTCAACATTAGGCCACCACCCCCCCCCCAACGAATATAGTCTAAAAGACCATTTCGTCGGAGAACGAGACGGTTATTCATGAATATCGTACAAGAACAATCTCACATCACTGTTCTATTGTAATACAAAAACCACACTGTATATAACCAAGTACAAAATAAAGAACAACGCTTGAACACATAAAGCGCGCGTGCGTTAGAAAATAATACCTGAAATGTGCCGTGCGAATGCACGCACACCTCAAGTAAACATATAAACATAGATATAGTAAATATATATATATTCACATAAACATTCCAACTATGCAAAATTTGCTCGGATCGTTGATTTTCCCGCGGATTTTAATTTAAGATAAGCCGACTTAAGATACGTCTCCAACGCGCTTGTTTTCGATGCGTCTTTCAAACTAAGTGAATGCACTACATCACGGTTCCCTTTCATCCGAGCGGGCGCTTTTCTTTCCGCTTTCCTGCAATTTTCCGCCGATTATTATCGCATCGCATCCTGGCTGGATAATTAACGCCACACTTTAAACCGGTGTAGGTAAATAATGTTCCGGCCAAAAACGAGACGCGTTGTTTGTATCGCGTCGGTTAGTTTGCGACCGCATTAATTAGAGTTTCCAATTATGTGCGCCCGTTTTGAAACGAACCGCATTTTCATTATTATTCGCGGAAACTCAATGAATTTCACGCATTATTACCCATGTTTTTAATATTTCATATATCACCGGCCAACCGATACACGCTTGCGAAGATTTGCGCACGTTTTCGAGCTGTATATTAATGTGAAAAAAATCGCAGAGGCTTCAGAGTAGTGTGGTGTCTCTGAGATAAAATAAGGCAAAGGGTTTCTGTCTCGAGTGGGAGTGGGGTAGGAGAGACGAGATGGCCACGACTTTAGCATTCTGGGTCGTATCACGGAGATAGATTAAAACCGAGAACGAGAACGGAATAATTATAAAACAGCCTCATTAATAAAGTGCCGCGTCTGAAAGGGGCCATCGTTTATAATTGTCAAAATAATTTTTACTCAAAGGGCCCAGAAGAGGAAAAGAAGGCAGAAAAAAAAGTGGAAAAAAGGGAAAAGAGCGTAGGTGGGAGGTGAGGAGGGGAGAGGTGGTGGAAAGCGAAGAAAAGCGGGCGCAACGTCTCCAATTCCATTTCGGATATTTAATTAAGGAAATTAATGTGCTTCGAATTTCTATATGTCTTTAGAAATTGGCCGAAAAAATAATAATAAGAAAAAGAAAAGCTGTCGTTAATTTGTGTTGACGTCAGTTTGAGCTTGCGGCATGCGTCCTCCATTGCTAATTAGAATCTTCATTATAAAATACAATATTTAAAAAACTCAAATTTTTAAATGATAAATGTTCTAAGGAATCCTTACTGTACAAATTAAAAACAAAAACAAAGCAACAAAAGCACATTCACGGACGTATTAAATCAATGTACTAAAACGCATCAGTCATCTGGTACTAAACTGATTTCTGGGTCAACGCATTATATAAATATGCTGAACTGATCATATAATCAGAAACTGTAGAAACAAATCGATTTACAAATTTTAGGCTATGTATTCAACAATGACCTGTCAAACGTTTCTACGGGTTATTTCAAAAGTATTGTTGCGTATGGGTGTGTGGAGGATCCAAGTCAAAGGCCAAAGTCGTTTCACAGCATTTATTGATGATTAAGGAGATACACGCACTGGCAGTGCTCAGTCCAGAATGACATGATATCGCCTACGTACCGCCTTATAAGGGGTAGATCTCTCAGGACGTCTTATCTGTTTACCTACTGTATAGTCACGTATTCGGATATGTATTCCTACGGTTTGAGAAGTTTAATCATTGTTTAGCTTACTTGCACTTAGCCTGTCGCTAATCCTTGAAACCACTTATACTGGTCGCACGGTATGCACTTAGTTAATCCGTTAACAGATATCCGTTAACAGATAATCCTTGAACGGTCACACAGTCTCTGGGATTCTATTCGCTTAATCCGCGGCGTACGTAACAGTATCAACGTGAAAATTAATTTCATGTAAAACTATATACATAAATATGTCAGCGTGTGAAATATCAGATCGATTTGAAGACCGGAAATATCGGAACTTGATTTCCAACGGAAATCACGCCAGAAAGTCAGCAGAGAGACGTTAAATTCAAGAAGCTGCATTTGGCCGTAACACACATATTTAACTCCATTATAATATAAACATTTTTTCATTCATTATATATGTAGGTATTTATTTTATTTATTTATTATACATAGATAGATACAAAGAAGGTATATAATATATATATAATATATACAGTATATAATCTATTAGTAAAGAATAAATATATTTGAGGATAATGAGTGCCTATAATGCAAATTTTATAAGATAAAGTTTGAAAAAGATAAAGTTGGAGGCATTTAAAAAATTTAAATCTGACCAAACGAGAGGTTGGCGGAACGTCAGACATATAACCTACCAGCCATCAGTATGGCTCAGTGATTGCGTTTATGACTAGCACCAAGAGATTATTGGGTTTGATCAGGGACTAATATTTAATATATTGCTGGTTAGACTTGGATATTTGTGACTCCAAGTCGATTTTTTCTTATCAGAGTTAGCCAATTTTATCATTGTTGAAACGTTTTCCTCAAAATTGGCAAAAAAAATCATCCTACCTGCTGTCACAAATATTCTGTATTTAATGTATGTACATATGTACAAGTCTAAATCCATAGATGTATAAATGGATTAATTAATTAATTGTTAATTTCGTGTTCTTCAGCTTCTCGTAAAACAGTGATTTATGTAATAAAAACCGTTTCAACAATGAAATCAGAGAAAATTGGCAAACTCTGATAGGAAACGATCGACCTGGAGTCACAAATATCCAAGTCTGACCAGCAGCACTACAGATATACTCAAAAAAATTCTTTTCAATCGAGGTCAGCTCATGGGATCGAGCCCGGTGCCTCTCGGTGTTAAGCAGAAGCTTAACGACTGAGGTATGCTGCTGGCTAATACAAATACAAAGTCTCTTTCGAAGTTATATATTAGATATCGGACTATCACCGAAGGATGCACCGTTAATGCAATAATGGCATTATATAGTAAGTTGTGCATCATCAATGGGAGCGGAGGGGGTGGTTAAACGGGGACGAATGTGACCATTAATCAATGGCGCGAATATCTCCGGGTCGTCAGGTATTCGCGTTGCGGTCGAGTGCAAGCTCGCCACGGCCGGATCAGATAGCAGTGGCGACGCCGCAGTGCAGGGCCGGTCGTTAGGCCATTGTTTCGGCACAATGGCCGCCGATGCATAATGCACCGGTGCATATCGCCACATCGGCAATAATGAATCGCGCGCGCGTCAAAAGCCGCCCCTGACGCCATCGCATCGCTCGTCTTCCTCTGAACGAAAGATGAGATAACCGGAGGAAAAAATCACATCATTTAATGACCGTTGACGATCAGCGGCCGTTAAGTTCACGTGCTATAACGTGAATGTTTGTTTCTTTCGTCATTTATCTACAAATCTACAGTTAAACCGACAATTTATTATCGTCAAATTTACTTTACTACGAGTATTGCACTCTTGGTTAAACACGTCTGCCCGCTTAGATATATAATATTACGATATTTTTATTTTTATACATAATTTATTTTATTGCTAGCCTCTTCTTAGCTCGCTTTCGATCAAATTCTGACAAAATTTGGGTTCTAATTTAATAATCGTAATAAAAGTTTGAAAATACTCCATTGTATAGTATTGTTGCGTAGGGGTGGGTGGAGGATCCAAGTCAAAGGCCAAAGTCGTTTCACAGCATTTATTGATGATTAAGATAATGATACACGCACTGGCAGTGCTCAGTCCAGAATGACATGATATCGCCTACGTACCGCCTTATAAAGGGTAGATCTCTCAGGACGTCTAATCTGTTTACCTATTGTATAGTCACGTATTCGGATATGTCTTCCCACGGTATGGGTCAGTTCTACGAAGGGATTAATAACGGTCATTGTTTAGCCTATATGCACTTAGAGTCTAGATATAATCCTTAAAACCAATTATCCCGGTCGCACGGTATGCACTTAGTTAATCCGTTAGCAGATAATCCTTGAACGGTCACACAGTCTCTGGGATTCCATTCGCTTAATCCGCGGTGTACGTAACAATATCCACACTGTTTCGATCGTTTTTTCCCTTTTCGCCACCCTCTCGCTATGTCAGATTTTAATTGTTTAAATGCCTATAACTTTTTTTTTCACTCTATATTTTATAAAATTTGCCTTATAGGCACTATTTATCTCTCTTATATATTTTTACTTCACTCGTAGTAATACAATGGTTTTTTAGCTATAATCCATTGTGTTTGTGGCCATTGTGGCGCATCAGGTTCTTCCTGTAATGCCACAATAGTCCTAAATGCCACAATGGCCAACTTTTAAATAAATAAATAATCATAGAATTCGTTTCTTCAGAGTTGACGTACATATATACATAACCTGAAAGTTTTTCTTAGGGTTGATAAAAATCCGGTTGACAGAAAGAAACAACTGACAGAGAAAGAACATGTACTAAATGCAAATCATATACGTATGTAATTTGTTATTAATTATGTTTAATAATAGTATTCAATGACCGTTTGTTTATTATCGGAAAGTATTACATTTTGTAACTGAACATAACAGCTAAACTTTTGTACGCATTTTGTATGCCGGGTCCGGATTACTTTTTCAGTTCCGGATCCGGAATTCTATTTCATTTCCGATTCTCAATTTATTTTTCAATGCCGATCCTTAATTCCTGTTTCAGTTCTGAATCCCTATTCCTGTTTCAGTTCCTATTTCCGATCCCTGTTTCAGTTTCAATTCTCGATACCCGATTTATGTTTCAGTTCCGATTCCGATTAATTATTTTTATTCGTATTGTAACTTTATTTTAAATCATATCAATTTCTTTCCGTAACCACCCGTTGAATTTTCAACGGGCATAAAACTAGTATATATGTACATATATGATATTAATAATCAAGTGTAGACGAGTGAGTCGTGAATTTACTTGTGTGATAGCTGGCGGTCAAAAGATCATACATAGATCGGTGTATTGGGTCTGATAGACCCGCTATTTTATGCAACCGGCGCTACCGGTGCTCGGGGAATTACCCAGCCCAGCACAATCGGGTAATGGCTTTCTACACGCCATGAGTATGTGTCTGTGGATCCAGCCTCATATTTCGCAAATATTGCGCAAAAACAAAGCCCACGAAAAATGCGAAAAAAAACACATAATCGGCCGTTGAAAAAGTGTCGAGCAGATTTATCGCGATTCGATGAAGGGTCGTCGTCACATTTTTTTATTATTTTTTTTTTTGTTCGTCAAATCCACCTCTTTGAGTCATCGTTTTTCTCTTAAGACGTCGTTTTTTCATCGGTCGTCAGATAGAGTCCCCGAAGGATGATCTAATAAATAATTGAATTTTATATATATTTTAGTTATAAATAGTGCTCAGTGCTTATATTAGTAATTTATTTTCCAATTTCTGACTTTCTTGATACATTATTTTTTCCTTCGTGTTTCTCTACATACATAAATGATTAATCCGTCACAAGATACTCCATGTTTCTAAATAATACCTTCTTTGAAAGACAATTGTATATAAAATAAAATAAAATTTAATCAAAAAATAGCAAATTCATTTTAATGTTATACTTCTAATGCTTTAAAGTTGAAATATTCCACAAAAAAAAAACAATCCCTAACAAACAATTTTCCAAACAATCGTTCAAATATATCTGCATATATAGAGGCTTCGTATGTACGTATGTACCAGTGACGTGCCGTTCATGGATGCTGTGGATGCTGCGCATTCCTTAAAATTTACATCAAAAATATTTTCATAGCGTTTGTTTTCAGAATTTCTTAGTTTTATTTGTCTTTCATTTATTTTTGATTACGTAATTATGATATATACGATCTTTTGTCTGATCCAAAATTGACATAGTACGAGCATCCCCGTTGAAAGGCCGTAGCCGTCTGCGCGACCGATGCTTGTTTCACATCAAGCTCGTATCGCCATAGATGCTGAAGTTTTCTACAAATCCTGTGCGCATGCGCACAAGTGAGCTGTCACTCTTGCGTATGCGCATGAGTGAGACGACTCTACAGTCGTCTCGCTCGCCCGACACTTGCTCTGGAACCAAAATTTCCTTTGCATGTATAGACTTATTCGCTTTTTTATGTATGGACTTTCATTTGATTCGTTGATTGATATTTCGTACGTTGCGTCATAAGTTATTTACTTTTATTATTTTATTGTAATTTATCACGTCCTAAATTATTATTTATTATGACCCTAAATATAAATAGCCAAAGTAACAATGCAAGTGGATTTATCGCCGTTGTTAATAATAATTTCAATTGTTTAATTAAAAATGTACTAAAAAAGACATTTGCTTCTCTACCATATAATGAAAAAAAGTTTTTTTCATTATATGGTATTTTATTTTAGTAAATATAAATATGATAATGTTTGGAAGAATAAAATAAAATTTAAAAAATAAACTGATCGTGTTTTGGACAGTATCCTCTGGATGAAAATTCACCGCACGCCACTGGTATGTACATATATTTGTTTGTTTGATTAGTTCGTAAAATACGTGACGTTCAATTTAATAGAAAACAAATGAATATTCAAATAAATTTATTTAAATGTTTACTATTCGATTTGCCATGCTTAAGCGGTTTATATAACAAATATTGAGCGAAGCCGGGTAAAACACTAGTATTTAATATATGAATATGAAAATTTTGAACTACACCTTATAAGGAAACCTCTCATAAAATCTCAAATTGTATATATAAATAGTGATTTACATACATATTATTTTTATGACTTGTTTTATTTAATTTATTTTAGAATATTCAACATAGGTTTGAAAGTTACGCTGTCTATAAGTGCTATTACATATATTACGAGTATAAAAATTGAAACTGTCATATCAATAGCAACAGCGTTTGTATATATCTTCATATATTATATATAAATAACTAACAGAATAGACTAGTGGTTAGCCTATAATGCTTTGAACCCACTGGTTTCTGCTGGCCAGACCTTTGATTTATGACTAAAGGTTGTTTACTTTCAGAGTTTGCCAATTTATCTGATTTACATTGAAACAGTTCCACAAAATTGGCAACCTTACCCATTTTCTCGCAAGATCTTGAATTTTCGGCAATCTCGAATTTCGCTGAATTGTATAAAATGCTGCAAATTTACAGATTTGGGCATAAATGTCGCTGTGGATGTTAATTGATATGTATTTACATTGTATGATAATACTTGTATCAAATGTACAATGAAGGCACATTGGGGTTACCTGTTAGGCCTTCCTGGTATAAATTAAAAATAAAAACAATTAATAATAATATACATTTCATATTTATGATATCTTGACTAAGTACACAAAATCACAATCCAGCATCTTCTATACAAAGAGTCCAACCAAAGTGCATAATTCTACCGTTGCAGAATACTGACTAATGCAATTGATGCATATCGGTTTTGCCTTGCAACATACATACATATGTATGTACATATGTACATACTGCTGATGAACGCATTCAGTACACGTGAAATTGCATTTAGTATAACGTCAAACTTTTGATCAAATCACATTATATGCTCATATAATGCATATATAAACAGACCCAGCCGAGTGACGATAAATATGTATCTACATATGTATAATATAAGTTTTTTTTCTCTTTTGGTGAACAATTCATAATTCATGAATGCAGAAAAGTGCAAAGGGCACACACAATTAAGTGCACACTCGAGCCGGTGCACGGCTCCTCTCGACGACACTCATCTCTGCAGTCTCCTGGGGCTTTCAAACAAAAAATAATAATAATATTAAAATATGTCGACGACGAGGACGACGACTTCCATTCAAACATTTCGTTGCTCTCTAATTATAAGTTTTGCCGTAGCTAGCGACCACTGTGCCGGTTGAAGAGCCCTGCAACCTAGCGGTCCCGGACATTCGTATATGAAAATCTCATATGGTATATGGATACAAAAAAAAAAAAAACATCACATTCATTCAAATTTTACTACTGAAAATTAGCTCAAAACAATTTTAACAAACTATCGTATCAAAAGCTTTTCTTCAACTTCCTTTGTTGCGACAACTAGTTGTCATTAAAAGAGTTTACTTAATATTACAAATAATATTTTACACGAATTTCAGCAAATTGTGGTACCTAAAAAATGTAGCTTTATTCTGTTCTTGAGTCTCTTTTGTGAATTTATTTTTGTGAATCCCTTTTTTTCTCTTAGGTTATGTAAGCAGAATCTTATTCCTTCGTTATTTGTAAAAGTCGGTTTATATAACTTCTTTTCTTTCCGAAAACAATCTTATTGCAAACTATTTCCACCCAAAAGATCTGTCCTTTCAAAATTTAAAATTAAATAATTCAAAAAAGAACTGGATACACGTCATTTTTAATCAGAACATATCCTTTTTTCTCTAAGTTTCTGAAGGAAAATTAATTTATTTTAGCCAGAAGAGGTTGAACCTATTTGTCTGGTATTCTGCGCTCATCATTATTTTCATAATTGAATATGATGTGTGAGCAGTGCCGGTTTTAAGGAGGGGCTGGTTCGGACGGCGCCAAAGTGCGCCAATTAATTAAAGCGTCGCTCGATGCGCCAACAGCGCTTTAAAATTTAAAATTAGAGCGCCAAAGGTGCCTCCACTTTCTAAACTCAAACATTTGTACTTGGCAAATTCTATTCATTGGGACTAGGCGCATTTCTTTTTATATTATAATTAACATTTCCATGTGGCAGCCACAATTTAAATTTTGTGCCATACGACACTGCGAAATCTTCTGTAACATCGCAATTTTTTTTTTCAATATTCTCCAAAGATTGTTTACACTATTTTTAGCTTCAATATATCACTGGAAAATTCTAACTGATTAAGTGCAATTATATTCCTAAAAAAATTATCTTAGATTCAAACAGTTAAACGAATATTAAAAAATGTGGGTCTTTTTGTATTTTATAAACAATCTACTGGAAAGAGCCAATATTCAAATTAAGCATAATTTACAAGAATTATATCCAAACATTTGGGTTGCTATACTTTTGCTGACTGCCTGAAACTCTAGCAAGGTCTCAAGCCCAGAAAAAAGAGGGCTGTAATCCATTTTTTATAATTTCATACAGGTTTGTCATTCCAAATAGACCCTTTTTCATTTCAAAATATACCTTTTTCATTTCAAATTGACCCCTTTTCAATGCCAATTGTATAAGGGTGTTTAACAAATTTTCCGAGGGCGCTATTGGGTTTAAGGCCGGCACAGCGTGTGAGTGGAATCATGATCTACTCTCTTCCATTTGGGCCTCACAGGGTTGTTTTGTATTTGTAGCTGGTTCTTATTAATTCGAACAGGCTTTAGGTGCAAGACATTCCCGTATTTGTATTTTATTACTTTTTAAATTTTCATTAATCCGCTACTATATTAATGTTTTTTTGTTGTTTTTTTACTTTATTTTTATTATTATGATTGTGTTTTAATGTATTTTTTTTCAATGCCTACTATGTTTCCTGTTATATGATCTTTTTTATAATTTTTTATCTTATTTTTCTACTTTTGCTTTTTTTTCTATCCATTAATATCTATTTTTCCCTCTCTTGTTTAATTATGTATTTAGGTCATTGTGGCGCATTAGGTTCTTCCTATAATGCCAAAATAGTCCAAAACTATTAAAATAAATAAAAATAAAAAAATAAATTTGGGAACACTAGAAATCAAAATGAGAGCAAGTTCCAATAGCAGATGAAGACAAATTCTCCTGTAAATATCTCATAAAGCCTCCCGCGTATGGATCGTGATCCATAATCGTGATTTTAAACATATGTGCTTAAAAAACCATTGAGATTCTCATGACACCTACAATCTATGTATTTGGCAACGTAGACTAGTGATTAGCATAATACGCTTCGAGCATAATACATCGAGCAGAGTGGTCACGGGTTTGAGTCCCACTTGAGTCCCGCTGCTGGCCAAACCTTGGTTTGTGCTCCATGTCAATCGTTTCTTATCAGAGTTTGCCAATTTTTCCGATTTTCATTAACACGGTTCCTGTAAAATTGCCATATCCTTTCCTATCCCTCTTGCTACTCTCAAGTTATTCAGCGTCTTTTGTTAGGCCAATTTGATTATAAAATGCTGCAAAAATTTCTCCATAGATGTCACTGTGGATGTTTGTATGAATTCGTATTGTATAAAATGCTTATGTATTGATTGATTGTATATTTATAAATGCACTCGTCGCATTGGAGCAATTTGTAAAGGCTAGTGTATATGTTCTATGAAATAAAATTTTTAAATAAATATACATATCAAACAATGTTAAAGTTCTACTTATTCCTCTAACGTCGTTTACGCCACTAAATACGATAGTCATTCCAAGCTGTGTATGGAATCTTCTTCAATAACAAATAAAAAGTTATAGTAAAAAGCTATAATAAAAGTAATAATAAATTAATTTAGTATTTACAGTAGAAAATGTGAGTTTGCAAAACCTAAGATAAATAGTTATAGGGGAAAAAACCTTCTGGAATTCTCTTCGCGTAAATTTAACACATTTATCGTCTACAAGGTAAACTTTACCGTTGTAAAAACATTTATAGCATGAGTGGAAAAAATATAATAAAATAAATTCAGACAAAAACCCAGCAGGAATGTGCGCTAGTGTATTTAACTAAATAACTTGTCCGCTTTCATCTGTCAACCGGACGTGGATCAAGTGCGTCAGTGGTGCCTAAGCATGGCACTAAATATTTTTTGTTATTAAATATCAAATTCTATAAAAATAAAATTCAAATAAAAAAACTTTTCAATTTTCATAGGAATTAAAAATTAAAAATTACCGAAACTCAATTAGATTCGCTCACTATGTTTAAACTTAGAATTGCATAAGCCCCAGGTCTGGATTTTCTCTTTGTGATAAAAAAAAAATTATTGTATTGTATGTTCTGGTTCGTTGATTATTGTATTATCTGGTTCAATCTGGTTCGTTGATTATTCCGCACAAAGCGATCTTGCACACGTCACTAAAATATCGATCACGGAACATCTGGCACTGGAAAATCCCATCCATCGAGAGCTATATACGAGAACTATCATACTAACGAGAACCCGAGTGCCAGATATTCCGTATTTGCGACTTTTGCACTAACGACTGTCGTGTGCGCGATCACAATGTGTGAAATAAACCGTAATCCTACGTCTAAAGCTTAAGTTAGAAAAGATACAGTTGACCAATATTTCAAAGGAATATGTGGTGGGGTCAAAGAAATGAAGTTAATACATATGCATATATAATGAAGTTAATTAATACACATATAAAATCATCCTACCCGCTGTAATAAATTTTCTGTATTTTATGTAAAAAATATGTAAAAATCTAAAATCGATAGATGTCTCAATGGATTATCGAAAACATCAACGAGCCAGCAGTATGGCTCGTTTATGTTTAGCACCGAGAGGTTCAATCCCGTGCTAATTTTTAATACAGCTGGTCAGACTTGGATATTTGTGACTCGATAGTTTCTTATAAGAGTTTATTAATTTATCTTATTTCATTGTTGAATCGGTTCCTACATCAAATTGACAACAATCATCCTACCCGCTATGTCACAAATATTTAAATTCAATTTATGTACAATATGTAAAAATTCATGTACAAGTCCAAATCCATAGATGTCTCGATGGATTAATTAATTAATTAATTAATTGTTGTTTCGTGTTCTTCAGGTTCTCGAAATACAGTGATTTATGTAATAAAAAGGCTGCACTGTTTGTAATTAATTGTCTAGGAAGGCGCATTGGTGTCTTCCTGTCAAGCCTTCCTGGTATATATCTATGTAAAATTAAAATTAAAAAAATAAAATATATATATTAAACGATTGGAGTACTTGTTGATGCTGAAAAGATTGGGCACCCCTAACTGGGGGTGCGGACAAATGACGTATTCATTAGGCGGCAGCCAGCCTTGACGGGAGACAGTTGATCATTTTGACATCGGTCCATGTCCAACTTTCACTATACCCGGTCGCTGGTGAGTCTGGACTCATCCCTAGCTACCATCCCTTCATTACCCCGGAACATCTCTTTAACGCTGGCCCAGTGGGCTTTTTTTCAATTTTTCAAGCTTTCAAAAGAAATACCGTTATTTGTATGCGCGTCAAAATTAAAATACCAAGAGCACGCTAAACAGTGAACAAACCCAACTCCGCGCGGAACGTTAATGTTATGCAGTGTTTATTGGATCTATTATTTTATTTTCTATGCATGTTATCTTTCACTCCATAAAGATGTTTTTCCACTATGCAAATTTTCAGTTTTCAATTTAAAGCTACCAAATTTGGTATCTAGCCAGGCAGCCAGCAGTATGACTCAGTGATTGCGTTTATGTTTAGCAGCAGAGATTATTTACTTGTAACTTGATTGTAGCTTGCAACAGCAATCCACAAGTATACATACAACAAGACAACCTAAATTCATTTTGAAAAGTACAATGCCTTGTTTCGTATATTTTAAGGAATATAATTTTTTCGACTCTCATTTCTTTCGCCCGACTTTATATTTCGGTCGCCTGTGTGCGTTGCACACATTTGTACATATGGTAGGCGCGGCCCTGGTAAAGAGTTTTTTTTTTCTAGTTACATTCGCCTGAGCAATGCCGGATAATTCTGTTATATCATAGCTCTCTGACAAAACTAAAATATTAAACAGTGGTTTTCAATTGCTTTTTCTGATGCGATTAATCTGTAGTAATCGCCCAGAAGATGAATTTTAAAAGAAACAAAAACTAATAATAAATAATAAATAACTAAAAACTAATAATAATAAGTAAAATTTATAGTAAAAACAAGTATTGTTTTCGAGCTAGGTTTTTGTTCTAATCATCATTGTGTTGTGAGTGAAATTGTTGGTTTTATGGGCATCTAATTATCCAAAAAGTTACTTCATCAATCGAACAATTTCCTGGGTGATAAATTACAAATTGTTAAATGAGTGGTCTCCTTAACCCTTTGAATGCTGACCAACGCCGATCGGCGTTTTGCCAACAAGTCTATGGGCCTGAAAAACGCTGATAGGCGTTGTATTTTGAGCATGTACAAAGTAAACAAGAATACTAACTAAAGAATACTTTCCAGGTAGCATTGAAAAAAAAATTCATTGAACATGGGTCGTGTAATACATGTCATTCATTTGTTAACGTTTATAATGACTGGTTTACACCGGAATTTCTGAATTTATAACCATAGCAGAATTTCCCGATGTAAATTCCAAACTGCCGAGTATTTTAGATTGTTGCTTGGCATTTTGATTGTGAGCATTAAATTTTAGCAAATTCTAGTGTCTAAACACACATTTACAATCCTCTAAATCCTCGGCGGTAGCTATCTAAGATAGTGGTTTAGGGTTTGTTTGGATTAGCTACAATTTTTATACCGGCTATCTATTAGATTTATAAATAATTCTAGTTGGAAATATTGGCGAAATTTTCAGCGTAGCGGACTCTCAACAGAAAAGACGTCAGCACTCAAATTATAAAATATAGAGTAAAAAAATAAAAAGTTATAGGCGTTTAAACAATTAAAATCTGACATAGCGAGAGGGTGGCGAAAAGGGAAAAAACGATCGGAACAGATCGAGTATTTTCACCGAGAACACCGGGAAATTCTAATGGAGTATTTTCAAACGTGTCTATTACAATTATATAAATCCACAATTACATCGTAATGGTGGATTTGATTTCCACATAAATTGATGACCAAACCAAGCAAAATGACAAAGTTTGAAAATTTCATAAGAACCCAAATTTCGTCAGACGAAATCGAAAGCAAGCTTAGAAGAGGCTAGTAAAAATAGAGAGAGCTAAAAGTTAGCCACACGTATTAGAAAGAAACAGCACTTCTCGTAACGGTCTCGCGATACATTGCATTCGAAGAAGTTTCACTTCAAAAATATATATTAATTTTATGAAAAAGGGCGCAAAACGAAATTAGTACATACATACATACATACATATGTCACTTTAATTTTACGTGTGTTTCTTGAATTATTGAAATAATTTGTATATAAAATTATTATTTTGAATAAAAATAGCAATAATTTTATTTTACTACCGCCATCTATGTTTAAAACTTAAAACTGGATAAACATCAGGCAATTTTTTAGAAATTTAAATTTCAAACGCGTCTAAAACGATTTTTTTTTCTCGGAGGATACATTTACTTATTTTGATGAGCAAAATGAGCAATATAGCAAAGTATGAAAACAAGCGGATAAGAGGCAAATTTTTTCCTGAATTGTAATCGTAAGTGAAGCTAAAAGGAGGTATGTAAAAAAAATCATAAAGGACGATAAAACGATAAGGCGAGTCTCGACAATACTGCAAATTCGAACTGGAAATGAGCACGTCACATTTCTGGCCGTGACGTAATTGCCGGTCAGTGGACACTTGTCACCTAGTTGAGTGACATCGTCAGCTCCCAATAGCACCCAACTCACTACCCCTCTTCTCCTCCCTTTAATCCAATATTTTTCTTTGCGCCCTGTCCTTCACACTCGGCGTCAGTTAAACAAACGGACGAGATAATTCTTTTCTTCTTTCGCGACTCTTCTTTTTTCGAATTGTGGTAGCTCAGCAAAAAGATGGCCGTCGCCTCCGCCAGCGGCTGATGGCCAAATTGATGGAGCGTGTCTTCCGTTAAGTAAACCAATTATGTGCCACGGCTGTGCGCGCCCTTCAAACGCGCCCTAATGCGAATTTGTATGAACGTTCATTTGACGCCCACGGCCATCTATTTCTATCCCACTCTCTCTCTCTCTCTTCCTTTCACAGTTCAAAAATTTAACACTCTCATCCCTAAACACCTTAACCTCACCTACAGCACCCTTTCACCTCCGTCTACGTTCAGATCAACGGGTCAACATCGATGCATAGTGCGTCCTTGAATCATATTTTATTTTTAACCAGCAGCGTGGTCTAGTGGTGAGTATTGAATTATTTTGTCCTCAAGAGGGCTGGACAGCAGCGCCTTGTCCATACAAACGTATTACACTTCTCCCTTCCTCAATTATGGCACTATAAAAATTATTTTATAATATGCTATTGATATCCACTATAGGCATGTTTCTATTTTTTTTGATTAGTTATTGTTTATAGGAGCTAGAAGCCACCAAACATCTATAAAATCGCCTCGTTTTTACACCCACGAAAAGAGTCCAGCGTGCTAATTTAACGGTTGATTTTTTAAAAAATACGAAAACACAAACATAGAAAATATCTTTCTCATACCGATGATGAAATTTTTTTTAAAATTGGTCTAGTTTCGGAGTAAACTGGAGAATACGAAACCTCGACTTTGTCGATTTAAAATAGGTATTATCTGGTCGAGGCGCAACTGTCACATTCACTCAATATATATATATTGATATATGTATATTGTGGCATTCACTCAATATATATATGTATATATTGAAGAAAGGAACGGCAACAAAATTAAGGTTTTGGGTATCCAGCCCTCTTAAGGGCACGGGTTCGATTCCCACTAAGAGTATCGTTGTTGGCCAAGCCTTGGTTTGTCGAGGTCGATCGTTTCTTATCAGAATTTGCCAATTTTTCTGATTTTCATTGAAACGGTTCCTGTAAAATTGGCTTTTCCTTCCCAATTTTCTGTTGCAAAACCTTAAGTTATTGTTATATCTCAGATTTCGCCAGATTTCCCACCATATATGTCTCTGTGTTTGTTTATCAAATGTAAAAATTCGTATTGTTACATAAAATTAATGTGATTAATCGTATTTATACGATGTTTCTAATATCTGACCATAGATATCAGGTATTGTTTCGATTTATATATTATATATTATATTATATCTCACATTCTTCCAATCGTTTTGAAACTTTGAACTTTTGCGTGGTTTGTTCAATGTTAGATATTTAAAACAATTCCTCCAATACGATGGTGAAAAATAATCGTAATAGATACGTTTACAAAAGCAAAAATTATAGACATCTTGACGTTTAGTGGTCAGTATCCTTATATGTTTGACTTTCCACCACCCACTCGTTTTGTCAAATTTTAATTGTTTAAACTCCTATAACTTTTTCTTTTTCACACTATCTTATAAAATTTTCATTATCTCTCATATATATGTTTACTTCACTAAGTTATATAATTCAACATCATCCTTTCAATCCTATCATATGGCAAGCACCTGACTAATCACTTAAGAATTAGCAAAGTAAGTAATTTGAGCTAAAAATAATATGAAAAATCATGTTCTTAAGTCAAAATTTTATATTACAATTACAATCCAATTAAATACCTGATTGATTTTCTGATTAATTTACTTAAAATTTAATTTAAAAGTTACTGAACAACTGACTGATCAAAATTTTAATTGAACATCTAAACGAATCAAATATTAATTGATTCGTTAAGAAATAATTATTGATTCGTTAATTCGAAAATGTAAGAGACTTTATTTATTAAAATAAATATTTATAACGTTTTTCTAATTTTTAATTTTCCGTTTGACATGTTCCCCTTTCATGAAAGTGTTATGTGTTCCTATGTATAATATATAACGTATAAGTATGAACCTTCAGGAATTCAATTAAAATTTGAATGCCTCCCCTCTTTTTCGCAACTGGGGTCAAAATTAAATTGCTTTGAACCTCGAAACCTCAAATTGAAGTATATCGACTCGGGAACCACAAAATAAATAAAAATATCGGGACATAATGTGCAAAGGTCTATTTAAAACGGAGGGCTTTTCATTTTCAGAATTACATCACTTGAATAGGCCTTAAGCTGTCACCTTTCAATATATTATAAAAACCGACTGTCTAGGCTTTGTAAAATCGGGATACATTGCAAATTATGATTTACGATGTTTGTGATGCTTAAAATGTTGTTCTTGCGTATGTACGTATGTACTTCATAAGCGTACCAAACAAATTCGCACTCGACGCAACCCACATAACATCACTTTGAGAAAAACGCTCACATGAAACTCGCACACAACCTTAAACAGGACCAGAACGAAGAGTAATCTCATACATACATAAATACAAACTCCGGTAACTACGCAGCACATTACTGCCTCTGCGTAAAATAAATCTACAAGTTACTTCCGTAATTGAATCACCATTTATACATCGTCAACCCTGTAAACCTCGATAAAATAAACTATTTGTCATTCGAAATCTACTTTCAGTACTGGGAAAAATTGTAACAGCAGCTCATCAACTATCTATCATTAGTAAAATCTTTGAAAAAATTATCTATAAGTTCCTTTTCTCCAATTTCAAAAACTACATTATACCTGAACAACTTGTTTTTTTTTCAGAGGAGATCGGTAGAGACTAGTGAAATTAACCTGCTTAATTTCACTAGTACTCTCACATCTTATATGGACAAACGAATTCACATAGACGTCGTTTATACGGATTTCTCTAAAGCTTTTGATAAAATCAATCACAACCTATTACTCAATAAACTTTGGTCCCTCGGAATCCGAGGAAATTTATTTCGTTGGATCTCTTCGTATATACTAAATCGTCACCAAATCATAATTCTCAATGGTTTTCAATCATCACTTAGACATATTCCTTCCGGTGTCCCACAAGGGTCGCATTTGGGTCCCTTATTCTTTTTACTCTATATTAATGATATCTCATATGTACATCTTCAAACATTCCTTTAATTTGATTTAAAAATTTACAAACCAATATACACCATAGACGATTGTCATAAGCTACAAGAAGATCTAGATAGATTCTCTATATATTGTTTAAATAATGATCTTTTTATAAATTTCACTAGAAATAAGTCAATTATCACCAATCACTATCAATTAAATCATTCAATCCTTAGCACGTCATCTTCTATTAAGGATCTTGGTGTAATACTCAATAATAAACTAGATTTCTCTGAACATATTTCTTTTATTACCAACAAAGCATTTAAATCTCTTGGATTCCTACTTCGCTCAACAAAACCCTTTAATGATCCTTATGTACTTAAATTACTTTATTTTTCCTTTGTAAGGTCTCACCTTGAATTTGCCTCAATTATCTGGTCACCTTTTTATTTATCCCATATTAATTGTATTGAGAAAGTTCAACTTAAATTTATTAAATCTTTACGCTACCTTTTTTCTACCTATATCCATTCTACTGTTTCCGATATTTCAAAAATCCTATCGTTTAACAATCTTTCTGTCAGGCGACGACATACTGATGCTATATTCTTCTTCAAGCTCATAAATGGTTTCCTTGATTGTTCTGATTTACTGAATAAGGTTGATTTCAGAATCCCAGTTTGGTACTCTAGACACGTTGCACTCTTTTCACTTGATCCTTTCAATACTAATTCCCAAAAATGTTCTTATCTGCAGCGTGTTTATCGTATGTTTAACGGGGAGCTGAATGAGGTAGATCTATTTGGTATTTCCCTACATCAATTCAGGTCTAACATCAAGAGAATCTTGACCGATTGATTAATTTCTATTTTATAACCTTTTTCCAATATTTCCAATATTTTTATACTTTAGTTTAGTTATGTAATGTGCTATTTAATCATGTTATAGCTTTCATTTTTTTCTTTTCATTTGTTTATTTTGTATTTACCTTTTTCATTTGTTTTATATTTGTAAATTTCAATTTCTTCGTATATTCTATTTTATAACCTTTTTCCAATATTTTAATACTATAGTTTAATTATGCAATGTTCTATTTTGTCATTTTATAGCCTTTATTCTTTTCTTTTTCATTTGTTTTCCTTATATTTATCTTTTTCATTTTTTTATAATCTTTGTAAAAATCTGTTATTGGGCTCGGATGTTACATATATTATATATTTACTATTTGTTTTTTATACATATCTACATCCTGTTGTCTGTTGATTTTTCAATAAATAAAATTAAATTAAAATAAAATACTGTAAGATGCTGCCTGGATGGATTCTACCCTTAGGTGGACAGTCAAGGACAGACGCCCCCTAGTCGCAGGGGTTAGTAAGAATGATAATGATAAAACTGAATTCTTACTTAGCGATACGTACAAAAACAAATCTGCCAACAGACATTTGTATGAACATACATAAAACATGTACGTATTTTATTTTATTTCAATCGAATATGTACATTAGCCTTTACAAATTGACGAGTGTACTAATACAGATACAATAAATTAATACAATTAATACAAGCATTTTTATGCAATACGAATTCATACAAACATCATCCACGGTGATATCTATGGAGAGATTTTGCAGCATTTTATTATAGAAATTGGCGAACTTCAAGAAGCTTGAGATTTACAGGAACCGTTTCAATTAAAATCGGAAAAATATGAAAAAGTAAATGACCTCTGAAAAGAAAGGATCGACCTGGAGTCAAAAACCAAGGGCTGGCCAACAGCTACTAGTGGGAATCGAACCGTGACCACTCCACCCGAAAGCATAATATGCTTACCACTAATCAACACTGCTGGTTACTCTGAGCAACAAAAAATCTCGTTTTTTAGTTACCAGAGCGGAGACTAACCAATCTTTACTAACTTTGACCCACTGAATTTGAATATGATAATGATTTTTGTTGGTTGGTGGTCATTTACGAGATATGAGCGTTTAAAAAATGCGCGATTGTTACATTTTTTTGGCTTTTGCGGTCTCTAACTCAAAATCTAGTATTTCTGTGCCCAAAGTGAGTATTAGAATCACATTTTTTTAAACGCCCATATCTCGTAAATGATCACTAACCAACAAAAATCAATATCATATTTGAATTCAGTGGGTCAAACTTAGTAATGATTGGTCAGTCTCCGCTCTGGTAATTTTTTTGTTGCTCAGTGTTATATATGTACATACATATAATTAGAGGTAGGACCGGAAGCGTGCCGTTTATTGTTCAATTGTTGTAAATGCTTTGTAAAAAAGGTTCAGCAAACCTTTAACAATGCATTTACAACATTTGATTAATAAACGGCCCCCTCGGGGTCCGGGCTTTACATATAATACAAATATACAATCCTGCTGACTCACCCTCATGCAATTAACTATTTGATTTTTAGAATTTAATTTGTGAAATCTGGTAACAAGAATTTCATATTCGAACGCTTAAGTGAAACTTTATATGCTACAGTAATGAAAGTTTTTCCGGACGTCACCAAAAGTGAAACGTTATACGTCATGCACTCGTAAATCTATAAATATATGTTGTTCACTCATATTGTTGAAAAACCGTCTGCGATAATTACATATATGAAATACGTAGTTGATTTAAATGTGAAAAGTACACCGATAATCACTACTTAAACATCAATGTATGTATGATTAGTTTCACTTTTACCATGCGTGGCTGCACCCACCCAATTCTGTTGTGAAAATTAGCACATGAAAAATATGAAATAATTACTCCAATGGGCAGAAAATACAGTGGCCGTGTCAAACTTGATCGCTCGTTGACGTGTAGCACAGTTTAGTGGTTTCAACGCGCGCCATTTTGACACCCGAAATAGCACATATTACACTAGTTAACTCGATTTATTCCACCCTCCCATCCCCATTCACCCCACCCCCCATCCCTTTCGCGACAGAATTATTAATCTCGTTTATCGGACGCGAGGGGGTCCCACACTTGTGTCAGTGTTGCCAACCGACTACCCCCTACTTTTTATAGGCGCTTTTTTTTGGTTGTATGTTTTTTTGGGCGCTGTCAGCTGCGTCCATAACTCGGACCGGAAACGAAGTGCAGGTGCGCGGTTTATAATATTAATATGCAGCGCGGTAGCTCGCTATCGCGCCTTTTACACGCTGTTTAATTTAAAATATGGCCGGCGATAAAACGTAGAGGGCGCCACGCGTCAAATAAACGTCAAATGCGCTCGCCTTTCGCGTGATACCGACCCGGCCAAACTATGAATGTCATCCCGCTAATGCGTTTAAAAATTTACATTCCAATTATATTATACTTTGTATTAACTTTAAGATCCACGTCGCCGAGCTTCAATGATGACGCGTAATGGCTGATAGTGCAACGTCCATTTTGAATAACACACGCTACTGACTAAGGGCCGGGCCGCACCGTGCAACTTTGTCGGCCGACTAGTTGCGCGACACGAAAAAATGTATGGAAATATGTGCGACAAACAAGTTGACGGGTGTGGCATGTCCCATCTACCTGCATGCATTGGTCTGTTCGCCCTCAACCAAGTCGCTCGCAAGTCGCACGGTGCGGCCCGGCCCTAAGGCGCTTGAAACGGACGGTTTTTTTTACTAGCCTGTTCTTAGCTCGCTTTCGATTTTTTCGTCTGATGAAATTTGGGTTCTTATCCGATCGTTTTCAAACTTTGGCATTTTGCTCGGTTTGGTCATCAATATATGTGGAAATCAAATACGCCATTACGATGGTGAAAAATAGTCGTAATAGTGGCCTGTGTTGCATTAGCCGGTTACTTTTTTTATTTCATACTAGCTGAACCCGGCATGCGTTGCAATGCCACAATAACGCATGCAATTTCCGTTCCCTTTCCTGTTTCCATTCCCGTTTCTCGGTGTGTTTCGATAAGTAACTATTAACTGATCTAGTTGGTCGCGACCCCCGTAACCGAGGAAGTGGTGCAGTGAATGAAAAGAGATATGAAAAATGTCAATGGCACCATCCAGTGAATTTACGAAACGGAGGCCTCAAGGAATGGGCAATTAAATTATGCCAGAGTTCTTGCCAGAGGAATATGAAATAGGGTACGATGGCGGGTTCAGATCAAACTCTCCGGAGCATGAAGGCGAATCTTCATCAGAATAGACTGGGATTAGATAAAATCTCTAAATACAGAAAACAAGAATTGATGAGGGCAACATTCCTCCTGTATTCAAGAGAAGTGTAACTGACCATACCTATGACAAATCTTGAAGGAAATAAATAAATATGGAAAAATCCCATATTCCTCCTTATAACGAAGCTGGAGAAAGCGTCTTTGGATAAGTTCGAGTTAATTAGATTGAGTTTTGGCTGAAGGACTCCAGATCATAGAGGCGTACTCCATGATACTTCTCACGAGAGCATTGTACAACAGCCTCAGAACAGTGGGATTATGGAAATGGCGGTAATTACAAAAAACAAACCAGCATCCTTGAAGCTGAGCAACACACAGAATCAATGTGATTGAAAAATATAAACTTATACAATACATTTTGTAACTTAATAGCCTTAATTCTTATCAAAAAAAAGGTTTTAAGTGCGGGTATCAGTCGTAATGCGACAAAATGAAATGGAAAATTCGCGAGAAGTTATTTTCGCATTAAAAAAAATAACAATAAAAAGTAGGGAAAAAAACAGAACGGTTTAAACTCGGCCGGGCGCATTATATTTTTATTCGTCGTCGGCATTAACATGTGTTTTAAGTGCGCCCTCGAGGCTTAGTCCACATTTTCTGGTCGTTACCGTAGTCACGTTTTGCGTTTTAAAGATTCAAGTATGAAAATTTCAAATATACGACGGGACGAGGGGGGTGGAAGGTCCTGAAATCCTGAAAAGTATATCTCTGTACATCAGGGGAATGCACGAGGTGGTCCACGGATGACACGGGACCAAATTTGGGAAACGAAAACAACAACCCAGTTACAGCAAACACTATTTGCTTAAACAGCTTACAACTGAAGTATGTGACTAGCCGGTGCCGCTATGATTTAAAATGCATTAAAATTGGATTTTAGTAAGAAACCTGTACAACAATGAAATCAGATAAATTGGCAAACTCTGACAGGAAACGACTGACCTGGTGTCACATACATACATGTACATATACATATGTGACTCCAGCAGCCAGCAGCATGGACTAGTGGGTAGCATATCTTGCTATGGTCAGTGTGGTTACGAGTTCGAGTCACACTAGTTGCTGCTAGCCAGACCTTGGTTTGTAACCAAGTCAGTCGTTTCCTATCAGAGTTTGCCAACTTTTCTGATTTTCATTGAAATTATTCATGCAAAATTGGCTTTCCCTGCCCATTTCTCTTGCAAAATCTTGAATTATTATGTTATATCTCAAGGTTCGCCGGGTTTCTCTCCATAGATGTCTCTGTGGATGATTGTTGTATAAAAATTCGTATTGTTGTATAAAAGTTTGTTGATCGTATTGTATACGATGTTTGCAATGCACTTTCCTTTATTTGACCATATATGTATGTCATGTATAATTTCGAATTACATATGTAATAATTTGTATTTATATATAATTTGGTGTGATTCTTGATCTGTATAGTACACTCATCGCATTGGAAGGATCTGTAATGACGAATGTACATAGATTGATTGATTGAATAAAATAAAATAAAGTATATCGAAGTTCTGGCCACCAACACTGGATCAGTGATTGAACCCATGACCCTTAGCATTATACTCTAACCGTTGTGCTATGTTGCTGGTTTTCAGAATGAGCTAAATATATTTAAAAAAAAAAACAACAACAATTCTAAAGGAAGCCGAAAATTTTCTTAGGGGAAATGAGACGTCAACCCAAACTTGAATAAAAATTAAAATAAGTTTAAGGTAGTAAAAATCTTTCACAACGCAATAGCTTTCTTGGACCAATTGAAGTTTATTCATACTATAATCCATCCAAGCGCAAGGCAAAATCAACTTACATATACCATATAGAGCGCGAATGTACAGCTCAATACTGCTTGCGTCGTATCGTCGAGTCAGTATTGTAAGAATATGACGTTTCCGAAAATATTAATATGCGCATGCGCATACCTTTGTTAGTACGCTTGCACTTTCCACTATGACGTTACGTCGTTCGTGCGGTAACTTGTACTGCGGTATGGTATGAATAGATTTTGTCGGCTACTGCTGTTGCTTGCTGTTACGTCTATGCCACGTTAGGCATGAATGTGTCCATACAAAATGTACCAAAGAATACTTTTTGTACTGCTGGTTACGTTCAGTTGCCGGTACGTGCTGTGCTAGTATGAATAGATCTTTATTGAGTTCAAAGATGGCCATGCAATACCCAAGTACCACAAAGTTTGCACAGCCCTGCCATATATGTATAATATACACACATAAAAATTTTCAAACACACTCGAGGGATGATTCTCCCCAGAATCGGAGGTGGGTGTCGCTCGTTAAAATCGCACAACAATACACTCGAGCATTTCGTATTATTAATATTTATAACTCACGTACTCGTCAACGCGCCACTTCGATCGCAACGTGATGCGTGAGCGTCAAAGTGATCAGTGAAAGCCTTTATATGGGGAGGGGGGGTTCAATTAAATTTGATTACAAGTGGTCATGTCGAGACGGACACGAGAATCCGTCTCAATGGACCGGTTTCTTTTCATGCCGGACCCAAAAAGGAAAAAACTTCAATACCACTTCACTCGTATGTGGGTGAATGGAAAATGGAAAAACGAATCGTTTTCCCTTGAAAGCGTATTATAGCTCAAGCATTAAAGTTGCATCTAGGACTTGAAGCAATTTTAGCCTGGTGTATTTTGTAGTTAGTTGTGTATCCCGAAGATTTGTTAGAAAGGATCAATCAATTTAACCATAAATTAAGTTGTCTCGGGAAGTTAAATTAAATGTCCTACCTTCACTGCAACCTGAAAAGTTCAATATAAGAGTTAAAATTAGTGTAAATGTATGTGTCATATTTATAATAGCGCTAATATATGTGTGTGTGTGCGATAACACTTCGACTGTATGCGATAACGCTTGTTTCGATTCAACATAAATATGTACTTCATAGCTAAAACACTACTAACGAAATGTATGAATATAATTATAGATCAAGAAAATACTTATATATATATATATATATATATATATATATATATATATATATATATATATATATATATATATATATATATATATATATATATATATATATATATATATATACATATAATATACCGCTTACTACCACTGTTTCCACTAGAAAAATAGTCTCAAAGCATTTAGCACCATCTATTGAATATCAATTTAATTAATTAATTTTTCCATTGCTGTTTTATATTATATACTAGTGGCTACTAGTATACCCAGCTTCGCTCAATATTTGTAATATAAACTTAAACATGGCTAATCTAATAGTCAACATTTGATTGAATTTAATTGAATAGTTTTAATTTATTTGAATATTCATTTTTTCGATGACGTCACTGATCTACGAAGCAACAATGGTTACATACAAAGTCTCTTTCGAAATTATATATTAGACTTAGACTAGCTGTGTTACCCGGCTTCGCTCGGTATTTGTACATAATATGAAACGCTTAAACATGACTAATCTAATAGTTAACATTTTATTAAATTTATTTGAATAGTTTTATTTTATATAAATTTATTTGAATACTAATGTGTTTTTTTTATTAAATTGACTGTCACGAACAAACAAACATATATAGTAAGTCTCTTTCGAAATTATTTGTATACCAGAATACAGCGTCTGCGCCCCCCACGGCTGCGCCCCTTAGAGCTTTGCCTCCGACGGCACCTACACCCTTGGCGCCTTTGCATCCAGGGACTTTGAATCCTTCGATTCGAAAAAAATCGAATCGGCGCCTATGAATCGAAAAAATAAATAAATCAAACGTGTCGTCTACGAACGAACCAACCAACCAATGTTACATACAAAGTCTCTTTCGAAATTATATATTAGATATATGTAATATATCTAATTTTTACTTATAATACTAGTTTTTACTTATAATACACCCGATTAAATTTTCATCGGATCTATCACTATGTTACAGGTCTGTTACATGCTAGAAATTGCTTATGTCACGGCATATAAAAAATGCATAACGGTAATTTGATTTGAGCGCGGTTTTGAACCATTTTTTCCATATTATATAATTAAATATAAATATTAAATTAATTATTTTAAAGGTATTTGAAAAAAATATTAAAATAAAGTAGAATGAAAAAATAATTAAAATTAGGCTTAGAAGGAAAACAATATCGCACTCAGAGTGTAATATCGTTTCATAAAGCGCCGATACGTACATATATATGAACATACGCAGAGGCTTTCGCTTAGTAAAGCGTTTACGTTTTCCGGTTTATTAATGCGGGAAGCTTATAAGCTCAAAGTGTCTGATATCGCCAGATATACTTTTGACGCGTACTAATCTGCGAAATGTCACGGAGAGCCCCTGTTTTTGTTATCCTTAGGTATGCTTAGGTACAATATATCAGATCTGTTTCCCATAATGTACGTTATGAATACGTAATGAGCAATTTATTTGGGGAAACGACGAGGCGTGGAGGGGGAGGAAAAACCACCCCGAGCGATGCAAACCCACTCGATGAATATTCTCACATACTATAATACGCACATATTTTCCCAAACGCACGCAACATTTATCACTATGTATAGTGTAAAAGCTCGTCATGAGAGATATATGGGAGCACTTTTTATAAAAGCCTGTATTCCCTATTCAATAGTATTTTCATTGTTTTAACAAATAATGCTAGTAGTGAAAAATCGTTATTTATCAGCTTTTGGAGTTGCAAGTAGACGCTTTTATTCCCTTTCTTCAAGTAAGTAGTTACTTGCTAGTCACCTATTCTGGAGATATAATAGTACATCTATACTACATATAATAATCAAAATGGATGTACATATGTACATTCAATGCATATTTATTTATTTTTAATTTATATCAGGAAGGCCTAACAGGTAGCCCCAATGCACATTCCTGACCAGAAACATCGTACATTTGATACAAGTATTATTAGCAGCATTAAATAATATCTAATATATAATTTGGAAAGAGACTTTGTATGTATGTACATATGTATACATATATGTAACCTTCGATCGTAGACAACAAATTCGATTTATATATTTTTTCGATTCATAGGTGATGATTCGATTTTTTTCGATTCAAAGAATTTGAAGTCCCCGGGGGCGAAGGTGCCGGGGGCGCAGCTGCCGAGGGCGAAGGCTCCGCGGGCGCAGACGCCGGATTCTGGTATACATATAATTTCGAAAGAGACAGTATATATGTTTGTTTTTTCGTGACAGTCAATTTAATAATAAAAAACAAATGGTATTCAAATATATTAATATAAAATAAAACTATTCAAATAAATTTATATTAATCATTTTCTATTGACGTTTTATATTGTTTATATGAAGGTAGTTTTTACCATTTTTTTCATATTAAACAATTAAATATTATATTAAATTAAATATACATATGTAAAAGTTATTTGAAGACATGTAATTAATCAAAATAATCAATATTATAGAACAACCGAGCAATTCAAACCAAATTAGTAAACAAGTTGTTTATTTCATCAATTAAAAGTTCAACTTATTGTAAATTTAATATCGCTATTCTGTCTGTGTGTCTGTCTGTCTGAGATAACGCTCGATAATACTATAATAGTCGTTTCGATTCGACATACATATGTACGTCACAGCTAAATCACTGCCAAAACGTATATATGAATGTAATAACAAAAGAAAAAACTTCTACATATACTAATCGCTACTAATGTTTCCACTTGGTAGAGAATTTACCGCCATCTATTGAAAATTTATTTAATTTATTAATTTTTCTATTGATGTTTTATATTGTTTACATGTAGGTAGTTTTTAACTTTTTTTTCATATTAAATAATCAAATATAAATGACCGACGACATTTCTTTTTATTTATTTTATTTAATAACTTAATATGCCAACACCCATGCGATGATATGTCATCGGGTACAACACTGGTGTACATATACATACATACATAGTACATAAATAATCGAAAGTGTCGATGGTGAAATAGAGCAAGATCGACGTTTCCTCGTTAATATAAAATGGGGAACATCGTTCTCGAGTTGAATTGCCTAATTGATTTCCCGTGGATGCCCATAAATCGCCATTAAGTTGACGTCCGGGTCATAGAGTATCGCTTAGCGGGACTCTGCCGGTGAATAATGTCTCCTGACCCGACTTTTGCAGCCTCGGACTCCATTACAACAACCTCTTTGTGCTTCGCCTAATTTGGTACTTTGGCGCTGATCAACATGACCTACGGACACCCGAAAAAATAAAGCTTCTTTTAATATTCAAGTGTCTTAACGGCTTTCCATCGACAGAATTTGAAAAGCCGCTTTTTAAATTTCTTGCACATATTAATATGAGCTAAGATTATATGACTTGGAAAACTACCTAACTAATCGAAATAACTTATCTAAGATTGTGATTTACAGAGCCGCACCGTCCATGGCTCGGTGATTACTAGTCAAAAAAGACAACCGGTCGCTCTAGATCGGTCACACGTGATCACCCGTCACACTAAAACTGGTCACACCCTAAAACTGGTGACGAGAAAACTGGTCACACCCTAAAATCGGTCACGAGAAAACTGGTTGACCGAAAAAAGTAATAAAAAGTTGAAAATAGTGAAAGAGTTATTGAAAATGGTGAAATAATTATTGATAATAGTGAAAGAGTTATTGAAAATGATGAAAAAATTATTGAAAATAGTGAATAATTGAAAAAGATGAAAAAAAATAGAAATGGGAGGGGCATAAAAAATATTATTGACACAGGCGGCCAAACTCCTCGAGGCGGGCCTGGTGATGTACATATAGTGGAAGGAGTGTTGCGTAGGGGTGGGTTCAGGATCTAAATGAAAGGCCAAAGTCGCTTCACAGCATTTATTCAACGATCCCAGAGGTCTACAAGGAACCACTGTTCACTCCAGAATAATTTGATCTGCCGTGTGTACCTCCTTATAAAGGACAAGTTGCACAACACAGCTTCCCCGACTCATTAGGTTTGTGGCACGTGTTTTTATTTTTAGATACTCTTAAGCTTGCAAAAAAAGACCAAGCATGCCTAGCCATCCCCGAGGCACGTGGTTCCAAAAATACCAAAGTTTTCGGTGACATTTTGTCCTTATATTGATATAAGCTTGACAGTGATTGATAATCGCTAATCCTATATTTGGAGATTTACTAATTTTCCCTAGAAAAATTACCATGGAGAGAAAAGTAAAAACGGCCCTGGGCTCTGGGCGCTCCTTAAATGGGGCAAGGGTGCGAAGAATCTCCCAGCTCGAAGTGGTTGATAAAATGGGAACATGGAATGTGAGAACATTGAACGAAGCAGGAAAGTTACAAAATGTTTTGAAAGAAATGTCAAGACTAAAATTACAAATATTGGGCGTGTGCGAATCAAGATGGCTCGGAAGCGACAAGTTCACCCAAGGCAACTATTCAATTTTCCATTCTGGATCAGAAGACACACAACATAAAAATGGAGTAGCGGTCATAATGGAGAAAAAAAATTCTGAATCAGTATCAAATTTTATTCCAATATCTGAAAGAGTGATGCTATTACAGATAGAAGCACATCCAATAAACCTAAATATAATACAAGTATATGCGCCTACAGCCGACACTAACGAAGAACAAATTGAAAAATTCTATGAAAATTTGAAAGAGGCAACAACTCATATTAAAAAACAGGAAATTTTATGTATATTGGGTGACTTCAATGCGAAGGTAGGAAACATCCAAACAGATGTCACTGGGAAATTTGGCTTGGGTGAAAGGAATGAAAGAGGAGACCGTTTAATCGCATTTTGCCAAGAAAACAATCTTATCGTAACGAATACATGGTTCGATCTTCCTAAACGGAGATTATATACGTGGAAGTCACCACAAGACGGTTACAATGACAGGATAATTCGTAACCAAATTGATTATATTATTATAAATAAAAGGTTTCGTAACGCTATACATGCGGTGAAAACGTACCCTGGAGCGGATGCTAATTCAGATCATTGCTTATTGGGAGCAAAAATAAAGTTGCGCCTAAAAAATATACATTAAAAAAAGGAATCCAATAAGCGCTTAAATCTTGAACTACTTAATATGCCAGAGACGTCAAAAAACCTTGCTCGTAATATTAACAACGGAATGAAAAACGTAGATTACAATACAATGACAGAAGACACAGTAGATGACAATTGGTATAAAATTAAAAAGCCCCTCGATGAACCTAGTAAGGAAATATTAGTCAAAGATACCAATTAAACAAAAAAACATGAATGGATGACGAAAGAAATTCTAGACTTAATGGACCACTGAAGAACATTTAAAAATACAGACAACGCTCGATATAAAGATAACCACCGCTTGATTCGCAAAAAGATAAAAGAAGCGAAAGAGAAGGACTTGGAAGAAAAATGCCATGAAATAGAGACAATGGAAAAAATACATGATCATTTCAACATGCACAAAAAAATAAAGAGTGTTAGTGGTGTCATTAATAAAAACAACAACAAATCAATCTATTTGAAAAACAAAGATGGAAAATTTGCAAGCAATACGGCTGAAAAATGCAATATTTGGAAGGAATATATAGAAGAAAATTTTCAAACACAACGTACTGAACCAGAAATAAGGGAAGGATTTCAAACATCAAGTCTGAGTATATTACAATCTGAGGTTGAAAATGCAATCAAAAAGGCCAAAAATAAAAAAGCTCCAGGAAAGGATTCTATTCCTGTAGAATTATTAAAATTATTGGATGAAGAAGGCATTCGAATACTGACGAAACTTTTCAATCAAATATATGAAACTGGTAAAATCCCTCAAGAATGGTTGCAGTCAACGTTTATTCCCTTACCAAAAAAAAATAAGCCAACCGGCTGCAATGACTATAGATTGATAAGTTTAATGAGCCACACCCTTAAAATACTTCTCAAAATCATCCAAGAGAGAATAAGGCGTAAGTGCGAAAATATGATAAGCGATTCGCAATTTGGATTCAGAAGAGGATTGGGAACAAGGGAAGCGTTATTCTGCATGAACGTACTCCTACAAAAGTGTAGGGATTTCAAAAAGAGGATATACATCTGTTTCATCGACTTTGAAAAAGCATTTGATAGAGTGGAACATGATAAATTAATCCATGCACTAAACCAAACCGGGATAGATGCAAAGGATATCGCCCTTTTGAAGAACCTATATTGGAACCAATCTGCTGTCGTGAAGGTTGAAGACTTGGAAACCTTAAAAGTAGAAATTAGTCGAGGGGTACGGCAGGGATGTGTATTGTCGCCCATGCTCTTCAATCTGTATTCGGAAATGGTGTTCAACCAGGCAGTCGATAGTCGAATAGGAGTAAAAATAGGTGGCGAAATTATAAATAATATCCGTTTCGCTGATGATACGGCAATACTAACTGAGAGTGCCGAAGACCTACAATCGTTATTGATCGCAATTGATCATTCATGTCAAAAATGGGGTATGTCTATTAATATCAACAAGACAAAATCAATGGTAATATGTAAAGAAAAGACGGATCCATTAAACCTGAGTGTGCGCGGACAAATGATTGAGCAGGTCGAAAAATACAAATACCTAGGAGCAATGTTCAATACGGACATCAGTTCCGAAATGGAGATAAGAAGAAGGATCGAAATAGCAAGAAATGCCTTCGGCAGCATGAAAAATGTTTTATGTTTCGAAGGTTGTCTATGAAATTGCGTTTAAGAGTCCTGCACTCCTATGTTTGGTCGGTGTTGCTGTACGGATGCGAAACGTGGACACTGTTAGTGGCATCCATGAACAGGATAGTCCTTTGAAATGTGGTGTTACCGGAGGATGCTAAAGATCTCGTGGAAGGAGCATGTAAGAAACGAAACAGTCCTCCAGCTTCTTCATAAAAAGAGAGAGCTTCTTGACACGGTGAAGCGCCGTAAGATGGAATACTTTGGCCACATTATTCGCGGCCCCAAATATCGCCTTCTACAAACAATCATAGAAGGGAAAACAGAAGGCAAACGGTGGCTTGGGAGAAAGAAGCTCTCTTGTCTCCGGAACATCAGGTCATGGATGGGACTCGGTCTCGAAAAGCTATTTTGGCTTGCCCATGATAGGGAAGAATTCGCACGGGCCATAAACGATGTCTGCCCATGGTAGTCGCCTACGTCTGAAAACGGATTCGGCATTAGAAGAAGAAGAAGAATATTTGAAGAAATGTAGGAGACACTTGTCGAAATAATAAAACCATATGAATTAACAATGATCTGGGAACGCCCTTTCTTGACTGGAAGCCATGAAGACGTGCCGTGCCGTTCATTTGAATGTGTTTTCGTCCTTAATGTGTCTATTATCTAGGCAAGTAAAGATCTACCGAGGCAAGTCTATTGTTTACGCACGCAGTCGCCCATGTCTGTGAGAACACCAGCGTATCCTGTGTTCGGACAATGAGTCCCGTTAGCCTAGTCTGGGATCTCTATTGTTCACCCACGAATTCACTTAGACAGTGGATACTCTCTCTCTTTAATACCCTAATACAAGTTAGTATTACGGTATTCAAGAACGTAAATTGAAATTACATTTATTTCAGGAGATAATAAAAACTGCTTTATTAATTTTATCACTATCGCGTCTTTTTACCTTTTCTGTCACGGTTTTATTTTTTTTCATTCAGTTTTATTCCAAGATAGCCATGAATCTAGTAAAATATATAATAATCTACTCATTACTAATCTACTAAAAAAAATAATATTGTGTGGATGGGTAAGGGGATTTCCCAATTGGAATGAAAGTCACAATGAAAAAGCAATAGTAAAAAATATAAGCCAACAGAATAGAATAGTGGTTAGCATATAATGCATTGAACAAAGTGGTCACAGGTTCAAATCCCACTGGTTTCTACTGGCTAGACCTTGGATTTGTGACTCCAGGTCGATCGTTTCCTATCAGTCTGTTAATTAATCTGATTTTCATTGAAACGGTTGCAACAAATTGGCAACCTTACCCATGTTCTCGCAAAATCTCGAGTTTTCACCAATTTCGAATTTTGCTGAATCGTTTAAAATGCTGCAAATTTACAAATTTGACAATAGATGTCTCTGTGGATGTTAATCAATATTTATTTACTTTGTATAATACTCATAATAATTGTATCAAATGTACAATGATTTTGACCAAGAAGGTACATTGGGGTCAATTCAAGAAGGTACTGTTAGGTCTTCCTGTTATAAATTAAAAAAATAATAATAAAAAACAATTATTTCCAATTTTATTACAGAGAATAACGATGACCATACAATGAAATTTAAATATGTTTTAAAATAGTCAATAATAATCATAGATAATACAAATTATTTTAAACAAAATGGAATTATTTCTGCAAAAAGGATTCAATCCACATGTGTTATATATAGACCAATGTAAAATGTATTTTCCAAGATTGAAAAGCCTAGATATACACGTCTAAATTTAATAACATACATAACATTAAAAAATAAGATGTTGTCAATTACCATTGCTTACTTCATACTAACAAAATTTATAGATTTGTCAAAATATTACTCCTTTTAACAAAATATCATAAACATAACGCAAAAAAATATACACATAGGAACATATATGGGGCATAAATAAATTTACTAAAATTATAGTCAACTTTCTTGTGAGCTGGAATCATTTTCAATCTCTTCGCGCCATAATAAGTTAATACGAGTACACAGCAACTTTACCTACAAATATAACATTTTCAAATAACACATTCAAATACACAAACATAAAAAAAACATATGTATTAGTAGCACCTTCCAAATATCCACAACCATCGAAGCCTGCTGATGATTACTAATCATCGAATTGAAAAATGTTAAAATCCAATTCTTCGACTTCAATTCCTCATTTCTGGACTCACTCGATATATGAATCATATCGCTCAGCATATTCAATACATTCATAAGCACGTACTGTTTGTACAGATCAAGAGCGTTTATGTCATCGTTCTTCATCATCAATGCCTTCAGACACCTGAAAGAATTGTTTCTAACGGTTGTTTCTTTGTAAGGACACCCCAGCAGATCGAAGAGTGTGCGGTATAAGACGTATTTGGATAATCTCATGCTGAAATATCTCGGATTGGTATCCAAATCCAATGGATCGCATTTTAACTTCAGCAAACATTCCGCTATATAAAATCGATCGTGGAAATGCTTAAATGTGTTGACTATTTTATTCGATAATGAATACAACTGCAAAATAAAACAAATTTGAAAATTCATTAATTAATCTTAAAATATACGATTTATGCTAAAAGCAATAATAAAAATGAATTATTATATTTTAGAAACAATTAATTGACTCCAAGCATTCATTAGAATGTAAGCAACTAAACTATGATTAAATAGAAAAGGTTTTATCTATTGAATTTATATCTTTATATCCGGAGTATCAAAAAAAAGTATTGAAAGAGCTAAGGCATTTCGAAATCTAATAAAAAATCACAATCTGATATTATAATACAGTCAATCAATGTACTTATGTATGTAATACATACATATGTATATAATAAAACTTAAAATATACAAACCAGAGAAGTAGCCTTTAAATTTTCTGGAATCTTTTCCAAAGATAGCCATAAAACTTCTAATACATTGGTATCAGTTATGACGAGTCTCAACTTCTTATCTAGCAAAATTGTACTTAGTAAAATAATTTGGGTACTAATTTTATCACAATCATCAAACGGCGTTCGAGTTAGTAATTTACTTTCCATCTTATGTAAGAACTGAAAGTCAAATATAGAGTAAAATAAGAAAAAAATACAGACATATATTATTCAATTTATAAATCTACATACACAATTTAATTTATAATCTAAGTCCTCTTCATTTCTCTCGTGAATTAACAATCTGTACGTTTTTTTCAAATATTCCGTAGCAGTTATAGGTAAATCTGAATCACTGAAATTCACACTGTACATATCAATTCCGGGATTCTCAGACAAAACTTTCATTTCTTGTACACTAGAATACAACGTTTTAATATCGGAAGCCAGTTGCGTTTCCATATTCGATAAGCTTTCACTTTCATTAATGCTGTGAATAATAGTCGCTATGATAGTTTCTTGGTTATTTTCTAATTTTCTCTGGAGAGCCAACTCTTCCGGGGCGCACATTTTTAAGTCGGCCTTGAAAATCAAAACATATATGATAAACAATGTATGCAAAGAAATATTGAAGTAAACAATAATACGTACACAATAATTTTGTTGTGACTTTTTCGATATGATTTGAGAGGCGATATGGTCTTGCTCCAATTCCAGTTTTCTTTGAGCCGCTATGACACTGGGGTCGGGCATTTCGAAAAATGATGTGTTCTTACATCTCCCCTAAAATGGAGTCGGGATTAGAAAGTGATATTTGGCATGCGTTTGAGAATGAAAGCTTTGAAGGTGATGAATAACCTTGATTGGCGAGTTCAACATTACGGCTGGCAGATTTTCGCAGTCTTCCATTTTCAAAATAAAAATAACTTACTATTATAATATACTGTTTAAAGATTTTTAAGAGCCCTTAGAAAGTATTAAAAAAATAGCAGCTGTTTACTTCGTCGCTACATTTGACGTTTAACGTTTGGCGCTTACTTACTGTCAACATGTATTTGGCCCAAACACAATAAATTTCAGGCTGACACAATTACATTACAATTGCAAGTTTTATATTAAAATTTAAGCAGGTGAGGAAAAGTCATAGTTCTTGACCACTTGAATGACTTTAATTAATCGAGAATGACCAAACCGCACAAAATGGCAATGTTTCAAAACGATCGGAAGAATGTAGAATATAATATAATATGTTGTCAGACCAATGAGCGAAGTGAAATATAGAAGAGCCTTGTAAAAACCACCCCCATCACTTCCAATTGTAATTATGCCTGCTTTTTAAATTGCCTGCGCTCCATGACAAAAGCCTCGTACACAAAAAGGTGCATGCGTATGAGCAGTGTAGTATTGTGTGTGTGTGCAATGCAAATATATTGATATGGCGGAATGCGTCGCAACTCAGCCAACGTAAAGAGCAGTTATTAACTAATGGAAAAATAAAGTAGGGAAAATATTAGTCATTGGTCACTTGAATATGATAATACACTAAATGTAGCTTTACACGGGCAGGATAGATTAGACCGGCACCGCGCCTGCACCAGGTACTAGGCGCTGTGTTGTATGGATGGGTATGCAATGTTTCAGACAGGCTGGATGAATCCACCGGTTAGGATTAGCGCCTAGTACCCGGCGCAGGTACGGTGCCGGTCTAATCCATCCTGTCCGTGTTAAGCTACACTAACGGTTAATCAATATAATGTATAGTCAATATATTACCATCATGTTATATAAATTCAAATTTACTCAAAGAAGTGTGGAACGCTGTATGCTTGGCATGATGAGGAGATACAAAAAATATGCCTGGATGAAAAGTATGACAAGAGTAGTTAATATAGTGGAGCGAGTGAAAAGATTAAAATGGCATTGAGCGAGTCATGTAGGTAAAATAATGGACAAAATAGGTGCTCGAATGTTACCTGCGAGATTGTAAAGGCCACAAAGGAGACGGGTGGATATAGTAAAAAACAAATGTGTTGGGTGAGAATGACGATTAATTAAAACAGAGACGAATGGAAACATGTTGTAGAGCCGTCCATCCAACAGTAGATGGTGAGTTGCTGTAAATGAGGTTGAGTTAGTAATAAATAGTTTTTATTTTAGTATCTAAGTACCCCATGACACATAGTATGACGTCATAGATCGGTGCTATTTCCCTTACTGAACTTTTCCAACGGGAGAGAGAGTTCTATTACACTATGGAAGGTAGTTTGTAGTAGAAGGTAGATATTTTGTGCCATCGAACGCCCGTTCGGTGATTATTCCGGAAAACGCAATTTCGTGCAAGTCACTTAAATCTCGATCACGGAATCCCGATTCACCCCAATCAAAACATCTATTCCAACGGAGGATACATTTCCCACGTTCAACCATTGACGTCATATAGAGTCGAGAAAGTTCCACCCTAACAAACCAAGCGGAACCAACGGCCATGAGGGTTTTTGGCTCGGACACATGGGGTTGCGCAGATGACATTTCGATGTACATTGATGATTGGCAATTCTTAAAATTGAGTTTGATCTTTCTGGTAAGTTTAAAATGGCAAAAGCCGAGACAAAAGTATGAAATGAGCATGCATCGAAATATCGCTTGATTTGCAATCGTTTGCAGTGCAGGGGTCAATAGCTCGGTCTCCGTGACGGGCCGGAATGTGAAATTACCGAAAACGCAAATATCGGAAGGCAAAGATCGAAAATCGAAAGATCTTAAGTCGAAAGATAAAAAAAAGGGTGCATGGTAAACGGTACATACTCACTTAATTTGCGCGAGCAGGATACAACAGGAACAAGAGGAACAGGCTTTTCCTTCCGTATTCTGCGCGCGCACATTAATACGGGAAGAAAAGCTTGTTCCTCTTGTTCCTGTTGTATCCTGCTCGCGCAAATTAAGTGAATATGTACCGTTTACCATGCACCCTTTTTTTTTTTTTTGATCTTTCGACTTAAGATCTTTCGATTTTCGATCTTTGCCTTCCGATATTTGCGTTTTCGGTAATTTCACATTCCGGCCCGTGAGGTAGACCCTCAACATCCATACCCCCCGTCTACAGATGGCACAAAATATCCCAAAAGGGTGGAATTCCAGCGATTCCACTGGATCACTTCAGACGTTGCAAGTGCACGAGTGCACGCGTTCGACCAACTGGCATGCAGCGTACAAGTAATACATCGAGGTCGGGGAATTTTCAACGCTACTCGTTTGCGCATGTTTATAAACTGCCCGTTCCATATGCAAACGTATCGAGTGTGTGAGTACTCGGGGTAAATGAGCACTTGAGACATCTGTTGACACGGCATCGAAACGTGACGTTGCAGCGAATTGCATCTAGTTTTTTGAGCGTGAAACGAGCGTCGCGCTATTAGACAAATATTCCGTAAATACCCCGCGGAATTGGACCATCATCAGAGGTTATGTAGTTGGAGAGAGACAATGATTGGAAAGTGCGAGTGCGAGGAGCATGGTCGCGGTTGTGGGGATTCGCGGGCCAAACGTGTTATGCGCTCGCCAGAATTCACTTGACGTCTACACGGAGGTCTGGAGAAGCGCACGGCGCACGGCGGCCGGCCGATCGGTGAGCCGATGTTTTGTTTGTCTCGACTTTCTCATCCCTCGTCTGATCTCGCCCAGACCTCGACCTCGTCTCCCTCACGGGTCGATTCTTCACTCGCTGCCACCCCTCCCCCTCCCCCTCCCCCTCCCGCCACCCCTTTCCACTGCCCGCCCATTTTCAGTCTAGTCATTGGCCGTCAACACTCCCTCCACTTCACTCCACTGCTGATAACTAATGAATGACACATAACCTCCAAACCGCTTCGTCTCCCCCCTCCCCCCCCACCTGGAATTAATTCGTTCGAAACTATTCACATACATATTCAAAGTTGACACCGTGCTACTAGATAAACTCTGAATAACAATAACCCCCCCCGTATGCATTGAACTGTTGTGTTTTCGTTTCTAGTCGACGACCCCGTCTCCGTATATGGAAAACTGCTAAATCATTATGCTATTTATATCCGTGGGCTAAGGATTGTAAATAGGTTTTTGAGCTCTTTTTCCTATTATGGTGTAGATTAACATTAGAATAATGTAATACTATGATTACTAACCAAATGAAATTAAATTGTAAAATAGAAAATGATCAGTAGATCGGTAGCTATTAAAATGGATATAAGATGTATTGTGAACATAATTTCGTAATAATAAAAAGCATTTAAAAATCAATCAAAAAAAATATTCGTGGGATTATTAAAATGCCGTACAAAAACGTTATGTTTGTACACAAGAATTATTCCAAAACTCAATTAAACGTATTGTGACGAATCAACACACTGTCCAGTCACAGATAAATAAATAAAATATATACAAACCAGTTTAATCCAAAATTTATTCACAATGTACAGAGTTTATTATTTTTTAAATGCTTTTTATTATTACTAAATTATGTTCCCAATACATCTTAGATATATATTTCGATAGCCACTGATCTGTTTCTATTTTACAATTTTGATTTAATTTTGTTAGTAATCATAGTATTATATTATTCTAATGTTAATATGTACAGCGTAATAGGAAAAAGAGCTCATAAACCTATTTACAATATTCTTATATATGCTCATAATACATCTAATAAACAGAGTTTATTATAAGAATTTTTAAATTCTTCGTATTAATAAGGATTTTCGTTCGGTTACAATTTTATTTATATCCGTGCGGATGCCGTTTTGCCTAATGATAGTAACTCGGATGAGAGTTTCTTTTTTAGAATTGTTTTTCTTTTTGCAATATCGCCGAATTCTTCTATTGCGTGAAAGATTCAGACAGTCGAGAAACACTCGCGTCACGTTTAGTACCATTATACAAAATCTACGTCTGTATATTAAGGAGATGGTATAATATATTTATACTCTATATAACGATAATGCAATATAATATTAATATTTTATGTATATAAAAGTAGCATAAGCTGTATTGTTTTATATTTAAAAGTGGGATTTGGGGCGAAATCACACGGCGAAGAACGGCACGTCGTGTGCTTGGACTCCCACTGTGAGGGTTCACCTACATTTTTTCAAGGAATTATTTATTTATACATTTAAATATAGGATACACCATTATCGATCACTGTCCAGCAAAAAAAACCGATTACAATCTTGGGGGTAATTCTGAAATGGTGTGTGCTGAATATGTGCAAAGCATGCCACATTTTTTTCGCATGTTTAAAAGTTCCTTCCTGCGTGATTTCGCCCTCGAGGTTGCCAATTTGTTTGGAACTGTTTCAATGAAAATCAGATAAATCGGCAAACTCTGATAGGAAACGATCGTCCTGGAATCATAGACCAAGGTGTGGCCAGCAGCAACCAGTGGGACTCGAACCCGTGACCACTATGTTCGAAAGCATATCATACATATGCTAACAACTAGTCCACGCTGCCGGTTATTTACAACTAGTGTTGTGCTCGATGAAATATCATCGCATGGGTGTTGGACTATTATGTTATTAAATAAAAAAAAATTATAATAAGTGTTTCATCGATCATGTGTTCAATCCCCACGCGGTCGAATTTTTTCCGAATACTTTTTAAATATATTTAATTTAATATTTATATTAAACTAGTTGTTTTACCCGGCTTCGCTCAGTATTTGTAATATAAACAGCTGAAACTTGGCAAATCTAATAGTAAATATTCATTTGGTTTTTTATTAAATTTATTTGAATCGAAAAAAAATAATACTCGACCAATCGAATCGTCGTCATAGAAACTTTGACTTGTTTTTGATGTTCCCAATCAAAATTCCTTACATACAAAGTCTCTTTCGAAATTATATATTAGATTAGATTGTTTAATATGCAAAAAAAAGTTAAAAACTACCTACATGTAAACAATATAAAACACCAATAGAAAAATTAATTAATTAAATAAATTTTCAATAGATGGCGGTAAATTCTCTACCAAGCGGAAACTTCAGTAGCGATCAGTATATATAGAAGTTTTTTCTTTTGTTAATACATTCGTATATACGTTTTGGCAGCGGTTTAGCTGCGACGTACATATGTATGTCGAATCGAAACGACTATTATAGTACGGCGAGCGTTATCTCAGACAGACACACAGACAGAATAGCGATATTAAAATTTACAATAAGTTGAACTTTTAATTGATGAAATAAACAACTTGTTTACTAATTTGGTTTGAATTGCTCGGTTATTCTATAATATTGCTTATTTTGATTGATTTTTAAATGCTTTTTATTATTACTAAATTATGTTCACAATACATCTTATATTTATTTTAATAGCTACTGATGTACTGATCATTTTCTATTTAACAATTTTAATTTAATTTTGTTAGTAATCATAGTATTGTATTATTCTAATGTTAATGTACAGCATAATAGGAAAAAGAGCTCAAAAACCTATTTACAATTATTATAAGCCTATTTTGATTAATTGAAGACGTGTAGTCTTCAATATGCAACAATACCTGAACGATATACATATTCAATCGTAATTAAGTTATCGAATACGATGATTTACACCACACTGTGACTAACGGAAAGGATGTGGCTATTCGTCACGAAGTATATTCGTCTTATGTACACATGTCAATGTGAATAATAAAAACAATAAATAACATTTTGCGCATTTTGTGCGTGTTCAAAAATTAACAACAATATATCGAAACGTTAAAACGCGTCGTGTTTTATTTTAGAAATGGATTCGGTAGGTTTTTGAAAACTTGCCAACAAATGTCAGCTCTTTGTTGTTTGTTCCAGAGTGAGCGTTACGTTGTGAAAATTAGCCGCAGTCAGCAATTCCTCGCACAAAGGGAGACGGCGAATCGTCCAAAAGAGTAAGCAAAGCAGCACGGCTACGACACTTCAACCCCCGCTAGATGAGACTAACAAGATGTCGCTGAAACCGAAAAGTATAGACTTTCAAGAGACATGGCTCAGCCTTAAAGAAACGGTACGCATTTTCAACCCTTTTCATATGTATGTCTTTGATACTTTATTTGGTGCTACTTTAGTATGCGGTCTACCTTAGCATGCGATCTACCTTTGAATCGATGTTGACAATTTTTATTTATTTTTTGTATCGTAGCAACGACCTGTTAATTATAATTTTTGTTTTTTCCTGCAGCCCCATAATGTTGTCGAAGCATTTCTATCAAAATATCGTCAGAAAATACCGACCCTAACAACCTAATCTCAAATGAATAGGCCCAACCCTAACTTAACCTAACCTAACCTGACCCTTAAAGAAATGGGGGGAAATTTAAGTTTTATTTCATCAATATTTTCACAAAAAAAAACGTGTCTTAGCAGCCAACACCCATTTATTTAAGGGTCAGGTTAGGTTTGGTTAAGTTAGGGTCGGTATTATTCAGTCGCACTGTCACACGCGAGAACTGAGACAGTGAGACCGCATATTAAGCCTCCCTCATCGAAGTGGGGTATGCAAGTGCCCCAATTTTTACGTTTTTCGTAATAACTATGTGGTTTTGAAAGCTATACACCCTATATTTCTTGTATTCCTAGAATGAACTACAAGAAATTTATTTTAATACATTTTGTATGGTGTAAAAAAATTTAAAGGCGGTAGCGATAAGTCATGTTTTTGACTGTTCGCTTGCATATTCTTGTTGATCGATGAATCAATGCGAGAGAAAGAGACAGCTATATTTTCGTCGCTTTTGGCGCGTGGCTATTGAGTCATGCAGTCGCCTGTTGGCCTCACCTATGTGCGTTTGCAGGTCGATGGTTGTCGTTATTTTTTAATACAAACATAGTCAAAAACATGCTATAGAACTAAAACTTTTTATGTTGATGTTTAAAATGATTAATAAGATATATGTATGTGGTAGAGAATCCTGACAGGTGACGCTGTTCAGGACCACGGTTGGGATGCGGCGGTTGAGGTGAAGGCCAAACACGTGCGTTTCCAGTCATGTTGTTTATTAAGATGATACGTGCGGAGGCTTAGCGACCAACCGCGCGGAGCACAGGTCCAACTGCGACTAACCGTTATATATCTGCCCCTTTTCATCCCCTTCTCACAATCAGTCGTAACATACTCTTTCTCAGCCATAGCCCATACATCAGCCTTTCGTTCAATTCCAAGCCTACATGTATATTGAACCCATTTGTATTAGGAAAAGCTGTATTTTGATTAAAAAATACTGGGGTCTTACTCGACCTCGGTTCGGGACACTCGTTCGATCTCGACTAAAGTAAAAACGTGAAGGTAGATCGCATACTAAAGTAGATATGTGAAGGTAGACCGCATACTTAAGTAGCACCCTTTATTTATTATATTATATTCTTCTATTTTAGGTATACGGCGTAGTCACTTTAGGAAAGGTGGGTCGTTCGGCGTGGAATAGCCGATTTTCAGATGTGTACTCGTTGTGTGTGGCGCACCCCGAGCCGATGGCCGAGAGGCTGTATAAAGTAACTAAAGACTTTTTAGAAGATCACGTTGCCAATTTGCTCCGAAGGGTCGCCAGCACGCCAGATCAAGATCTGGCCGACGAGGCTGTCGGCGAGGGTTTATTACAAAGGTAATGCGGATTGTTTGTGTTGTGTTTTGTCCGTGTGCGGAATTGATCGTTTAACGGTTGGTCTGTTTCAGATATTACGATGCGTGGACGCAGTATAGCGAGGGTTTACAATATCTTAATAATCTTTATCTTTATCTTAATCAGCAACATATTAGGAAACATAAGGTTTGTGTGATACTGCCGAGCTCAGTTGGTAAAGGTTTGCGATGTAATATTGGGAGGTTCGACTGTCCTGATATTACATCGTCATCATCATCGCCAAGTCTTGCAAATATTCCATCGATGAAGCCAAAAATGTTTTGACTATTGATTAACAATTCTGAAACATTAAAAAAATTATTCAATCTATTGAATCACTTATTTTTAATAAAAAGCTATTAAATTATTTAATAATCAAAATCTTTCAAATTAATTTTTATGCGAAATAGCAATGCGTAATCGTTTTTTTCCATGTAAATTTTCCGAGTAAACTTTAAACGCGTCTCAATTGTATACCTGCTAGTTGCTGTATACAAACAGACTGATGATGCTCAAACCTTAACCACAATGCTGTCAGCTTTTACTAATTGATTTACTTACAGTTTTTTAGGGCGTAAACACACTGAGTGGTACGTGGTGCGTGTTTTGTTTTAGATACTTTTAAAACGCAGCACCCCTAGCTCATATAAACGGTGCACAGTCCCAAAAATCACCCCCTGGAGTGTTTTCGGTGATATCTTATCCTTGCTTAACAGCGATCGATAACGGTGAATCCCGTATTTGAAGAAATGTAGCAGAAACTTGTCCAATCTCGGTTGCATATGGATATGCATACACGTGGAGCTCCCAAACATATTCACAACTGCACCCGAATTCGGTTTGCGGAACCCTCACTGTGAAACGATCACAGCGGTGACCCAAAAGATGTGACGTCCCGTACCACTCAGTGTGTTTTTGCCAAATTATCCAACGAAAGCTAACCTCACTCGTTGTTTTGTATTCAGATAGCGGAAGCGGAACTAATATATGGCAATACGACGACTTTGAATCCTGAAAAACTGGAAGTCGGCGAACTAGGTCTACTAAGCTGGGAGCTGGCTCTCGACCAACAGTTGCGTTTGAGAGTCATAAGAGCCTTGCTAGCGGGAGTTCAAGCTGCCCGCGAAAACAAACCACATCGTACCCAGATTATACGCACAGTCATTTATAGTTTTGTAGAGGTATCATCACAAATTTAAAGCTTTCAGTGAACATTAACCCTTTGAGTGCTGACGTCTTTTCTGTTGAAAGCCCGCCACGGTAAAAATTTCGCCAACATTTCCGAATTATTAAGAAATCCAATAGAAAGCAAGTGTTAAAATTGTAGCCAATCCCAACAAACCCTAGATAACTACCTGCTGAGGATTTCGAGTTTTGTAAAGGTGTGTTTAGACTAATATATTTTGTAACAATATCAAGTAAACAAAAGAAGTCTGTTGGCGAATGTATTTTTGAAAAACTAGTTCCATCAGCTTCATTGTTGTTAAAATGTAATGCTCACAATCTAAATGCCAAGCCACATTCTCATACTCAGAAGTTAGGGATTTCCATCGGGAAATGCTGCTATGACATTGACACGGATTACACGACCAATGTTCAATGCATTTTTTTTTTCAATGCTACCTGGAAAGGCTTAGCTGGTAGTATTTTTGTTTATTTTTTACATAATCAACAAAAAAAACGCCAATCAGCATTCAAAGGGTTAATCTATATCTCGCAAATTCCGACAGTCAATGTGTTGTCATCTAGAAATTTAAGTACAACTCAACTGGCAAACAGTGAGCTATTCTATGACCTCATGTCGCCAGATATTGGTTATGAATCTGCCAAATGTTAATAATAAATACCGTTCGTATAATATTGACAGATTCAAGCGTATAGAAAAAAACAACCCTTGGCGTTGTACACCGAAATGGCTGAAAGCCCACTCTTAGAAGCAACCAGTGAACACTGTAGAAGACTAGCTGCGATACTTTTATTACGGTGCAATGTTTCCGGATATATGCGAGAAGTCATCACCGGTATATACACACATATATCAAAACTCATCAATATACTGGTGAATATTTTGTTAATGGTTTTTTTTTTTTTTGTCGCTTAGGAATGGATCAAGAGATGGACAGAGGGAAACAATTCTTACATCCGTCGTCGCTTAGCAAACTCAAAGCTGTGTATGAGAAACATATGGTATGATTTCCGAACGAACCTTTCGATCTGTCTGTGTATATAATGTATTTAAATTTTGGTATCGATTTTGCAGGTAGAGGAGCATCTCAATTTCCTGCATGCCGAGTTTGACTCGATGGTGATTGAAGAGAGGTCTGAAGATCTCCGCAATGTGTATACACTGCTTCGAACTTTACCCGGAGCGTTGCGGCCGTTGTTAGACGTCACTTTCAATCATATTAAAGTAATGAATAAACTATGAGTTGTAATTCAGCTTTGAGAAATACTTTGATTTATTATTTGTAGTTTAACTGTGAAATTGTTCATTTTCTAGGATCAAGGATTAAAGGGGATGGTAGATCTGAAGGGGGAAAGTGCGCATAATCAATTTGTAGAACAAATGTTAACCATTTACGATAAATATAAGGATCTATTTTCTCAGGTACTTTTTTTTCAACAGTATGTACTTTTTTTTTGGTCTGTGTTTGCCGCCATTATTGATGATTAATGTGATCATTGTTTTTAGGTTTTCGAAAGCGATCAGTTGTTTATGGGAGCTTTAGATAAGGCGTGCAGTGCCGTTATCAACAGCCGACAGAACGAGCAGACGTGTAGAAGTCCCGAGTTGCTTGCTAGGTAACGTATATATCTACATACATACATATATAGAGATGTAAAAATGTCTTGATTGCTGTTTTTTATGGTGAACCGTGAACGAGATGTTTCGTTCACTGACATTATATGGAAAATATATAATATTATATGTGAATTATATGGAAAATATTGTCATGTAATCATTTATTGCAGATACTGTGATTCGCTTTTGAGGAAGAGCTCTCGGGGTGTGACTGAATCGGAAGCCGAGGAAAAATTAGCATCTTCCATTATAATATTTAAATATATAGATGATAAAGATATTTTTCAAAAGTTTTACGCACAATTAATGGCCAAAAGATTAATACATCAACAGAGTTATAGTATGGATCAAGAGGAAGCCATGATTAATAGACTTAAATTGGTAATTTTCTTATTTTTTAACAGTACATATATTACATATAATACATATACATAGAACTATTATTAATCGGTTTATATTCTTCATATTATTATAGGCTTGCGGATACGAATTCACTAATAAACTGTTACGTATGTTTACCGACATAAACGTGTCGGGAGATCTTAATTCTAAATTCCAAGACTACCTCAAAGCCGAAAACGCCGATGCTGGCGTCGGATTCAGCATTCACGTAATGATTTTTCGTTGCTGATATTCTTTGATTTATCAAATAATGTGAATTAATATTGTTAACGGGTGGTTTGCAGGTGCTACAAGCTGGTGCATGGCCTTTAAAAGTCGAAAATTGTAATATGGGTCCAGTCCCTATCCAACTGGAGAAGCCCATACAGTTGTTTGAGAGTTTTTATCGTAATTTTTACAGTGGTCGCAAACTCACTTGGTTACATCATTTATGCATGGGTAATTATAGTTTGTTTTTTAATCATTTTTACTTTATCTATGTACGTGGCAACAATAGACGAAGTTTTGTGATGATGCGAAAATTCGAACTCGAGATTTTGATTGATTCAAGCTCAGAATCGATCACTGATCACGTTTTCATGATTTAGAAAAAATGTCCGTGTATTTTGGGGATTTGTTGAACACCATTAGTCCTATCAAATTGAAACTTAGTATCGGTTACTGAAATTCTTATCCATATGATGTAAATTTTTAAGTTGACCAGAAATGGTACCTCCCCTTATACATAGGTGTCCTCTTTTTTTTAAGCTTTTGAATCCAATTATCTCCCAAACCGCTAACCGAATCAGACTGAATTTTTTTTACATTTAATAGAAATTATTTTTATTTTCTTGATATTTAATTTGTATAATAATAATAATAATAAAAATTTCGAACAAAATCCGACAACCGGAAATAGAACTTTTGTCTAGTGTAAGTTTCCCTACATTTGCGCTCAATTTGTATCGAAAATGCTCTCATAATCGGTATGTATGCTTAATTATCGAATTTTTTTTTGAGACCTCATATTCCTCAAATACATAGTCATGGGTTGATCACATCCGAATTCTTTTTATTTTTCTGTTTGCTTTTAGGTGAGTTAAAGTTGTGTTATTTGCGGAAGCCTTATTATGTTACTATGCAGACTGCACAAATGGCTCTCGTATTAGAGTTCGAACATACAGATACGCAATCAATCAGCGAGCTGATGAGAGCTAGCGACTTCTCTCTCGAACAATTAGGTCGGCATATTGCGCCTCTGATCGATATTCATTTATTGACGTCCGAGGGAAATATGAATGGTTTGTATGAAATGATTTTACTTAATCTTCAAATACTTTTGAAATTGATTTAAATGTTTTGTTTGTGGTTTTGTTTTTAGATATAGAAACTATTATTAGGTTAAATACGGGATTTGTTAATAAGAGAACTAAAGTTCGCGTTGCCATTGGAGCGAGTGGTGGCGGTGGTCCTCGGAATCAAACCGAAGCTGAAAGAACTGCGGCGTCAGTCGACGAAGATCGCAAAATGTTCTTACAAGCTGCTATTGTACGGATTATGAAAGCTAGAAAGGTAATTTGTCTGCATTTGATTGATTCAGTTGTGTTAAATGTTAAATCTGGGGCTTTTATTTAAATTTTGCAATGCTGATGCTGATGTATGATGTTCGTTCCAGGTTTTAAAACACAATGATCTTCTACAAGAAGTGTTAGGACAAGCGAGAGTCGCTTTTGCACCGAACGTAGCTATGATTAAAAAGTGCATAGAATCGTTAATAGACAAACAATACATTGAAAGAACTCCCGGAGCTAGCGACGAATACAGTTATCTGGCTTAAAATGGCGATTTTATAATATTTGTTTTGGATTTAGTAAATCTCTTGGTCAATATATAATATACATTTGTGTGTATATGAAGTGTGCCGTCATAAATATGTAATTAAAATTAAATGATTTGTAATTTTTTTTATATAACATATTTCATACAAGGAATCATCACCATTGTGACCTGTTAATATTTTCATATTTTTATTAATTTGAAGAAAAAAAAGAATACGTATCGTAATTTTTATAATCAGTCGATCTGTATATCATAACTATTCTGAAAGTAAATTGTGGTGTATTACTTTTTTTTCTTTTTTTTTGTATTTATTAATTCGTTACGAAAATCTTTTGTATGTAAAAACATATTCTTAAAATAATTTTATTATGTAATACTACTCAACGTCTTTTAATGGATTTTTTATAAAATATGATTTGTTTATGTTGTGAAATGCATTTTATGAATGTTCCATCATATAAAAAAAAATCACCACTGTTATACGTGGGCCTTATTATCTTCTGTGAAATTAAATATTTCTATCTGATGTAATAAATTGTTATTTGTATGGTAATGAAATTTAATTTCACGTTTGTTTTGAATCAAATACATTGCTTATATTGACCATTGAATCTTTCATTGTTACATTTGTTTTATTATTTGGGTATAATGATTGTTGTCGGGACATCCTTGGAAATTACCGAATATTGAATATTGCAGAATATACCTGAAAGTGACTAAGCATTCAGATTATATCCACAGTTCCAAAAAAATTTGGCCCTAACACGTACGTATGTACATATTACAGAATTCTAATATAAACACTTAAACGTTCATTATCCAACCTATGAGTGAAGTAAAAATATATATGAGAGCCTATAATGCAAATTTTATGAGATATAGTGTGAAAAAGATAGAATTTTAGGCGTTTAAACAGTTGAAATCTGACAAGACGAATGGGTGGCGGAAATTCAAACATATAAGGCTACTAGCTCGCAAACGTCAACGTCTCCAAAATTTTTGCATTCTTAAACGTGTTTACTACGTTTATTTTTCACCACCGTACTGGTGGAAGAGATTTAAATTTCTATCGTTGACCAAACCGCGCAAAATGACACAGTTTCAAAACGATCGGAAGAATGTAGGATATAGAAAAGCCTTGTAAAAAAAAAATCAAATATTTATGGGGGTAGGGCGATTGAGACGACTGTGTTGGTGGTGCACAACAGTTTATTTCGGCAGCAAGGAGGAAGTGGAGTAGCAACGAACCAACATGGCCGAGTTGGTCACAACTCACAGGATGGTGACTGAAACTCGACCATATCGTAGAGCCGACACATAACTAAATGTAGTCAATGCGCCACAAGTATGAAGGAGTATGACCTTTCATTCATTGAGTGTTCCCGAAAATGACCAAACATTTGGAAAATCTTACATACTTAGTGACTGGAAATAACTGCACATTCTCAAATATAATTAAATGCCCGAAATAGTTGGATATTTGGTCTTCCTCACCAAATTTCCTTGATGACCAAGAATATCTTTGTAATGTGAGTGCAGAGAAATGTAATATTAATGGAAGTGGCTTTAGGTGTTCTTTTGTTGTCAAGTGACATTCTGTCCACAGACAGATCTAAATAATTTTAGCATCAGTCGTATTTGACGCTTGGTGCTCGACGTATGTCCGATAAAAAGTTCTCTGTTTGTTTATATTACTCGCAAGCATCGGTAAAAATTGCACAATACAATCAAAAACACAATAAACAACGTGGGATACATTTTTATAAGTAAGTTGATCCGATTGTATTCCGTGCGATGTAGCGTATTTATAGAGACTTACCGCGTAAAATTGACAACAATTATTTATTCGTAAGGGCCCCTCTATTCTTATTACTAGTCACCGGAGCCTGCGGGGGCCGTGTATTGTTCAAAGGTTGTAAATGTATTGTTAAGGGTTTGCCAAACAATGGATAGCACTGTGACTATCCTACCTCTACTTATTACATCTCTCTGTGTGAGTGACTTTAATTTTGTAATTGCCACACGTGGTGTCAACTTTAAAAATTAATGACAAAGTGGGATCCACCTTAAGGCACAAACTCCGAGTTTATGAAGACTCGAAAAGTTAACTCGTACCAAATCATTAAAGATTAGGAGTGGGGGTAGACGGTTTACGGGACCAGTACGCGTGTATGCATGAGATTCGATTCGGTGATTACTGGTCACAAAGTACTCGTCACAAAGTCACTAAAATCTCTACAACGGAACATCTGGCAGCCGAAAAGTCCATCATACTAACGAGAACTTGAGTGCCAAATATTGTGTATTCGCGATTTTCATGGCAAAAATTGTCTGTGACCACCGCAATGTGACTAATAGTCCAATTACCATGAGATTCATAGGAGGAGGTCTACCCCCACTCCTAATCTTAATGCTTTGGTACCAGTTCATTTTTCGAGTCTTCATCAACTCAGATTTTATGCCGTAAGGGCCACTGGACAAAGTGACTCTTCAGATACTAAGTAGGGACAGTTGGGTAACTGGTCACTTTTCCAGAGTGACCGACTGTCCCCAAATTTGACCAAGTGTTCTTGAAAATGACAAGGCATCCAGAGTAAGACTAAGTATCTTTAAGAATGACCGGGCATTACCCAGAATTACAGCAACGTTAAGTGTGACCAAACGTCTGAACGTTCCTGAAAATGTCCAAATGTCAGTAAGTATGACCGCAAATCTTTTTGTCATACCTAGAAAATATTTGAGCACTGTCCAGAATGACTGAGCATTTTTAATAAAGGAGGTAAGTAAAAATAACGAGCATCTCTGCAAATGTCAAACTACGATTTTTTGGGTTACTTGTTTGTAATTTTGTGATACACTAAATAGAAATCTTAATTAAAATAAATTTATTGTAACATTTAACTGTATAACAGAGAATTGGTGTGTTATTAAAAATTAATCACATTTACAAATGACTAGGTACAAATTAAAATTACTAATCACAACCAGGAATAAGCGTTATTTTTCACAATACATATGTAGATGTGTATGCACTGTCATTTATCCACGTGTGTAATTTCAATTTCGAATACTTAGTTTGTACGAGTACGCCAAAACGTACAAAATTTCAATATAACGTATTTGAATCATCATAATATGTATGAAAACGTGTGAACATCGTTATTTTTCGTACAATTTAGTGCTACATATTTATAAATGTGGTATATTTTATTGATTTTATACATATGAACTTCTTATACTAGTTGATATCTCATATTAAATCTTCTATTCGGTACATATGATGCATCCGTCGTCCGTTCTACTTTTCGAACCTATCAATCAAGGTTCAGATTAAAATTCTTATGGATTAATTACACGTGTACAAATGTCAGTGCAGTTGAATCAGTTCCGAATTCCTTGATCAGCTAGCGTAGTGTCAGTGATGTTGCCAAGCTTCCGCTACTGAAGCCAGCGATGCTCGGGGTCTTTGCGACACCGTCACATGAGCATCCAATCCATCCGATACCTTCGACAGGCGTCTAGCCCAAGATCCAACAGCTCCAACTAAATCAAAATAACATGTACATACATATTATCATCTATATTAATAATATAATTATTTTCACACAGTAATTAATATTAATAATAATATAACCTGCAGCAGGAGGCTGCCGGAGTTGATTCATCAATCTTTCATACTCGGATTCGTTACCCTTCTTCAAGCCGTGTTCATATTTGGCCTCTTTAGCCAACAGTGCTTCCCGTTGCCTTTGAGTCTTCAACTCGCTGGGTACATCCGGTATTATGTATTGCATAAAACCCGTCAGTCCGAACACAATATGCTGAAATTTAATACACACGTATAATCAAATGTATGTTACTATCACTTATTTTAATCTCAGGCAGATTCCCCATATTTATTTCATCTTTAATTTATACCAGGAAGCCTAACAGGTAACCTCAACGCGCTTTCCTAGCCAGAAATATTGTACATTTGATACAAATATTATAAGTATTGTAGGAATACATTGTAACCGCATGAAATCCCACGTTTCAACTGCAAAACAAATGACGTCAAGACGCCGCAGAACACCGGGTGATAAAATCCAATCAAGCAGAACGCGACCCGCAGACGCTGAGAACATTCCACATGCGCGAGCAAACAGGAAACGATCCGGGACGCGAATGACATTCTTTGCACACAACCAAGTGCAGCTGCACCACGTGACCTCCGGACAAGGACTTTAGCACACGACCACCATCGGACTACCATGTATAAACCCGCACAGTGAACTCAACGGGCAGGGACCACATATCAACCCAGCGAGGCATCTCCGCTGGGGTACCCCAAGGTTCCATCCTCGGTCCCACGCTATTCAACTTGTACACACACGACATACCCACTCCTACACATAGGTACACAAACGCACAGTATGCCGATGACACTGCCATCTTAGCGAGCTCCGTCAGCCCCAAGGGAGTCTCGCTCGCCCTCCAGAAGTACTCGGACCAACTGGTAGCGTGGTACGATAAATGGCTGATGAAAATCAACCCGGACAAAAGTCAGGCAATATTCTTCTCCAGACGTAAAAATCGGTGCAAACCAGCCAAGCCAGTAATTATAAACGACCAACCAGTCAACTGGACCACGTCTACCCGCTACCTGGAGGTAATAATCGACCGCAAATTAACCTGGAGACCCCACATCACTAACGCGGTGCGTAGAGCTAGGGCAGTTGCGTCAAAGCTTTACCCACTATGCAAACCAAACAGCAAGCTCTCGTTTAAAAAAAAGTGCTTGCTGTATAAATCCATCATCCGCCAACAAATCACGTACGCGAGCCCCGTGTGGGCTCACACTACCGTCTCCAACAGATCCATACTCAGACTACAGACAGTACAAAACAAATTCTTGCGTGCCGTGGGCAACTACGACTGGTACACAAGAAACACTATAATTCACAATGACCTAAACATTGACTACCTTGACAAACACGTACACAAACTTGCCGTAAACTACTGTTACGTACGCCGCGGATTGAGCGAATTGCACTTAGACCAACGGATATCTGTTATCGGATTAACTAGGTGCATGCACTTACTTACAAAGATTATATCTGGACTCTAAGTGCATTTAGGCTAAACAATGACCGTTATTAGTTATTTCTCAGAATTGGTACGGGGAGACCCAATGTCGTGGAAATTCATATCCGAATACGTGACTATACAACAGGTAAACAGATTAGGCGTCCTGAGAGATCTACCCTTTATAAGGCGGTACGTAGGCGATATCATGTCATTCTGGACTGAGCACTGTCAGTACGTATATCTCCTGAATCATCAATAAATGCTGTGAAACGACTGTTGGCCTTTTACTTGGATCCTCCACCCACCCCTACGCAACACTACTTTAAGTCTCTCGGCAAGGTAGACAATCCCTTAATAAATTCCCTCAGCAAGACCAAACTAATATTTAACCAAATGCCCATCGACATTCTGAAGATGGGTATAGGCTAAAATTAGCATCCAATTAAATTAACCAGATTCATCCACCTCCAAACAGTCCATACCCGTTAACCACCCACTAACACACTAACCCCGACAGTATCCCACAGATGGTGCACTAATTTTGCTTAGTGTTCCAGATTGACAAACACTCCACAAGCGAGCGGCTGCTAGCCCGCACTACAAACATCACCGAGAGTCCGATCCCATATAACACGTTAGATAGATAGGTCAAGGGAGTGTCACTACCCTATAAACTATCGATAAAACGTAGCCACAAAGAACAACGGGCAGTTAATCCAGCCACTCCACCAGAAGCAGAGTAACTGCTTCCTTCTCGAGTACACTGTACAAAATAAACTCTTGTTTAAACTGAACATGAATAAAGATCCTCTTCAAAACACAACTGTGTTTTTATAGGCCGGGATACGGTCAACACACCTTCCCTGCCTACAGTGTTTTACAAAGTACATAAATACATATCAATTAACATCCACAGAGACATTTATGGTCAAATTTGTAAATTTAAAAACTCGAGATTTTGCGAGAAAATGGGTAAGGTTGCCAATTTGTTGGAACCGTTTCAATGAAAATCAGGTAAATTGGTAAACTCTGATAATCAACGATCGATCTGGTGTCACAAATCCAAGGTTTGGCCAGCAGACACCAGTGGGATTTGAACCCGTGACCACTCTGTTCAAAGCATTATATGCTAACCACTAGTCTATTCTGCTGGTTATATATAATATATTCTATGGTCATAGACTGATAAGTATGAAATATAATAGACGAAAAGTACAAAAATGATTAATACAATACCTCAAAGACCACGACAAAAGCTAGACGAGCTGCAAAGACATGCCAATAGTGCGGAGACAGTCCGTATGGATCTTCCTTATGATCAGGTGGATTTCTATACCCTCGAAATTGACATATAGTTTCGTTTTTGTTTATTTTGGCAACTCCCCAACTGTCGAGATAGTCCGTCGTGTTGAACGCTTCAAAATTAAAATACATGCCAATTTTTAAACGTATTTACAATTTATTTGAGTATTATCCATTTGAGTTGTTTACATGAAAGTGAATGATCGATGTATCCAACGAGTGAAGAATTATGCGAATATACAAACTTGTAGACCATTCTAGGTATGAAATCGCTTGTGTACGCTATGACAAATGCCTGAAATATAAAGGTAAATGTATAAAATTGTATTCAGATACTCTTCAAAATATCAAATTAGGCTGGGACGCTAGCTATTTATGTATATCTGATATGACAAGCTTTGGTATTTAAAACTCTTGTGCATATGTAGCGATGTTTACATTATGAAACAATTGTAAATTTTAATAATACAAGTTAGTTCCTTTGGTACTCACATTTGACACCACCGCAGCGTATGTTATGCCTTTCAGTATTCCAAACCTAAAAATGTATTTTATATTTATTGAATGAAACCTCATTTTGGTGTTTCAACTATGTAAAACTGATCTTACCATGCGCCTATATCTTCAACTCGTTCTGCTAATGGCCTCCTAGCTTGTGTCACCATTTTATAAGCATCCAATCTAATCTCAGCCACGTTATTGATCAAAGCAAAGAGAGGCGCCAAAGGAAATGCGGCGACAAATAGTGTAACGAAGCCGTATTGCAAGACTGTAACAAAAAAATGATATTAACTCATCTTAACTTTCGAAATCCCTTTCACTCAAGTGGTGTCTCAATGTCAGGAATATATTGATAATAAACTTTAATAAAAATAGAGTGACTATAATGTTTGGCCTGGCCTGTAGTAGTTTTCCATTTTTATTTTGAAAGCTACCATTAACTACTGCTACATACATTATGTACCACTATCAATCAATAGTAAACAAAAGTACCATTGTACATAAAGTTAATGGCCAGTTACTATAGTATCTCCTCTTTTCTTTATATAATATTACTGACTCATTTCAAGATACTCTTCAAACAGTGACAATTTGTCTGGATCCTCGAGATGGTAGTCTTGCTCCCATGCTTGATCTTCACGATCTTTGTCCACGGTGCTTGCGAAATGTCGACGCTGCCTCCACCAATTCCACATCTTTCTGAACAAGACGTAAACACATTTGAAAGTAGGTTTAAGGTGTTAAATTAAAAAGGTTTTGAATTCGAACTAACATTCATCCTTACGGATATAGTATCTCGAGGAAATTGTTGACGAACTGTTTGCCGATCATTATTATTGCCAACTGTATGCAGAGTTCGCTGAGGCAACCGGCGGGATCGCAAATGTCCCCTTTCAATTTAAAAAATTCAGAATGTCGCGCCTGCTTGTCTCCAGGATACTCGAAGAAGCGACCCTACAATCGAAATTCAAATATTAGATCATGTGTGCCAAGACGTTTATACATAGCACATCCTTAGACCACATTGGTAATACTATATAGAAGAATCAAGGGACTGAGTATTGTGACGCCTTTTACGCGGAAATGGCTCCCACGTTGGGATATGCAGGGCGGGCAGGTGTCCTCCAGGAACACGATCGAAAGGGAAACCGTGGACTGACCTGGAATGTGTCGTTATCTCTCATGGGAGTTCTCTTGGTTCTATGCTCGTCAAAGCGCAGCCAACTGTACGAGCTGGTGGGAAAAAAACTGGAGACCCGGTCACGAGGTCCTTCCTCTACGTAGACGGCTTCTGACTGTTCCGCGAATAGTTGCGTATGAAGAGGCCTGGAGCTCCAAGGGCTGTACAGCTACTACTGGGCTCAACCGTATGTGGATTTCTCGGCTCGACTCTCAGGATGCAGCTGGGACAGGGAGAGACTCGACCGTGTCCCTTGGAGGTCTGATGAGAAGAGCGTCTGGAACGGAAAATCGGAGCTCGACCGTCTCCGAAGAAAGTCTACCGAGAAGAGAGACTGGGACAGGGAGAAACTGGTCTCGACCGTGTCCGTTGGAAGTCTGGTGAGAAGAGCGTCTGGGACGGGAGATCGGATCTCGACCGTCTCCAAAGAAAGTCTACCGAGGAGAGAGCTCGTCTTCTCGCGTGCTGAAATCTACATATGTTCGGGGAGTGGGGGTTGATTGGTGCCATGATGCCAACCTAACCTTTGGCACTGCTGCCAACTGAAGGGACGGTGAGGAAGACGTAGTGTTACAGTATGAAAATAATAATTGCTTATAATAATACACAATTGATCATCTTTTTTAATTGTGAGTTCATTTAGCTTTTTAACAGCTTTTATTTATATTTTATACTATTTTTTGTCAGAAAAGCTATGTATGTGTGAGCCCCGGTAAAACATACATAAAAATAAATACAAAACTTAATAAGCAACTCAATTTAAACAAACTGTGGACATATCACCATTGTGATTTAAGGACAGTATACATATACATATAATCTGTAATTTATATTACCTTAAAAAATGCTATGTATATTAACGACGAGTAAAAGTTCATAAATTCAAATAGGAATATTTTAAATGTATAAGAATCTTCATATTCGATCTGAGTTCTTGGGTTTTCCATATTTGTCAATATTATTGCTAATTTAGCATATATCTGAAACGTTTTTAAATCAAAAATTAAATAACCTAGACCAATCAAGCATTTTTGTTTGCATATATGTATTTAGAATAACTTTATAATATTATATTACCCTTGTTAAAATCATAATAATTATTAAATTAATAACGGCTGCCATCATAGACGTGAAAATTTTGGCATGCCGTTGTATAAATAAGTCTCCTCCTCCATATATGACCGATACTAGAGCTATTCTGTAGATAATAGTACCTAATACAGCACCTAGCACTACTGAAATCTAAAATAAATACATTAAATTACATTACATTGTCACATTCCAAAGAAATTTCGAAATGTATTATACTAACCATAAAAAAAATAGCACTACCCGATGCTGCAAATCTTAAGGTTCGCGACCAAGTTGGAAGATATGGTTCTTTTTCTCTCGTCACTGGATTTATTCTGAATGTTTTCACCGATGTTTCAAATTCTGAAATAGCATTTATAATAATAAATAATGGTTACCATTTATAAGCCCGGCAAAATTGCCCTATTTCCAGACAAATTAGGTATTTATCACGACATAATATGCAAATAATCATGTCTAAAACATTTCGCCCTGCAAATAAAAATAGTGCCCCTCGCCAAAATAGCTCGCACGACCCAATCGGGGTCCGCCCGGAAAATCAAACGTCAATAACAAAAATAAAATTTAAATGAATAAAACCAGCCCTAACTTAACCTAACCTAACCTGAACTTAAATAAATAAGTGTTGGCTGCTAACATATTACAATGTGTTCGCTTCCGCATCCAGTCACAAAAACATGCGGCATCCAATTGTCAAAATTTATAATTTCACTGATATGGGCCAGTGAAATGTAACTGGTTATGATTTCACTGAAACGTCAAATTTTATTTTTGTTACTGGCAACCCATTTGAGGTTTGATTTGCCGGGCGGACCCCGATTGGGTCGTGTGCGCCATTTTAGAGATGTTAGTTTATCATTAAATGTCGTTTTGACATATGTATGTCATGTAATTTATTTTACAGTCGTGCAAAAAATATTATCCCATAAATAATTGTGCTAGGTGTATTATACACACATGTGTACATATGTACATACTATATGTATAATCTATTAAAATTGTACCTGGTCTTGGTTCTTCATCTTGATCGGTTCCACTTAAATCCCATTCCCATTTTAATATTGACTGTTTTCTTTTCCATAATTCTAAAAAACTTGTAGCTAAAATAAAATATACATATTATATACATATGTAATGTGTATTATTTTGATGTAATTTTTTTATGAATGCATATAATACCCCAAAAAGACATGAAAATGGCAAAAAAGACAGTAGCAGGATTGTCAAATAAGTACGTAAGCCGTGCAAACAAACAGGAGTCTGAAAGTTTCTGATATTTACAGGCTTTATCACAAAGTGGACAAAGAGTGATGCTTCCTGGACCAGATGTATCGCAAATTTCCTTTCTAAAATACAGAATTTTCATTATTAAACTGTCTTATTACTATAAATGCATTTCAAGTATGATATATTGTATTTACGATGGTACATTGTCGTCAAAATCCATGGAGATGAGTCCATATAAGAAGCAAAGTGTTCCAACAATGGCTGGTGCGTACAACATTTTCGTATAAAATCCTAGCCAACAAAAATACAATGCTATCTTGTCGCCAAAGTATTTCTTTACCAACCACAGAGGCTGTTTTTTATGCCATTTGCTAGGTCGAGCCCATTCCAAATATAGCAACTGCAATTGAGAATCATTTTTGTAACATAAATGTATTGGCAAATGTTTCTTTTATATGAAAATATCAAACTCTTACTCGTCTATCATAAGTTTCTCCATTGGCTGTTGGCTTATTATATCTCCCTTCATGTAAAGGAAAACATGCTGAATATGTTCCGTCGTTTAATAACCTTCTAATCCCCACCTATAACACCGAAAATTGCTTTCAATAATGTCAAACTAAGATGTTGTAATTAGAAAAGAAAATGTCTAAACCTTTTCTGTTGTGTCATATTTGGCTCTGAGTAAAATTTGCATTACTAACAATGAACGTTGAGCTGAAGTGTATGAAGTTAACCTATCTTTTACGAGAAATCTGAAATAGTTTTAATAAAAAATATAAAATTCAATTGATATACATATGTATATGTATAATCGTAGGTACTGTTTATGACTTATAATACATGAATATATCAAGCTTATTTTCAACAGGGGCGGCTCGTGACTTTAAAAGCAAGTGGGGCACGAGAAGGCTGAACCCCCTCCCCCGTTCCTCCTACATATTTATTTATTTTCCAAAAAATTTAATTTATATATTTTTAGTGACATTTTTATGCAAATAAAATGACTTTTATTAACAAATTATCGACTTCGTTGATTATGTGTTCTGAAAAAGTAAAAATATAATTGATAAAAAATATTTAATGATAAAATTGTCATATTGTGATTGACAATTTAAGCAAAATATAGTTGAAATGTCGAAAAACGTTGACAGTGCTGTGTATTTTTTGAATCGTATAGAGCAGAGCATCGTAACCTGTGCACCGCGGTAATATGTGTTCCCCGAACAGCACTTCGGCCTAATGCATGCGAGTGAGATCGCGTGTGAGGGAGAAAACCAATGTTATTTAGTGTTTTGTCCCTATGCATATACGGAATAACTAGCGACTGCCGATGAAGTACATATGTATGTAAGTAGCTGACAAACTCTACGAGTCGTAAACAATGTGTGCCGCGAATATCCAGAGATTACGATGCTCTGGTATAGAGAATATAGACGATCGGGGCCAAAGAGACATTTATGCAGCCAATTAAAAGTGACCTTCTGTATACGGTAATAGGGATCTTTTTTCTCTTCTTCGACTGACTGTCTACACTCTACAGAGTGTCACTCGCAAGTGCCAGAGTATCAGGTAAACTAAAGCTGGCGACCACGGGACCACAGCGGATAAGCGTCTGCCTCCAACTGAATTACGAACCGGTTCTGCTCACAGTGTGATGAGCGGGATAAATAAACACGGTACGCGACGATTGGGCGCCCAGGACGATTGGTCGACCAGTGTTACTCGCCACTGCGACAACTGGACGACGAGACTGGCGGACACTGCGTCAATTGGGCCCTGCGTCAATTGGGCGCCCATCGCACTGGGCGATCGTCGACTGGGCGATGGCGACTGGGCGACCTGGGCGCGTGGGCGACCGCCGACACGGCCCGCTGGTGAAGTGGTCGCCAAGCTTACGTAAACTCTGCGTTTTGCAAGGAACGACCGCGACCGTCTCCGTTATAGGAATTTCCGATGCACTGACAAATATTCTACCTACATACATATGCTTTATACCGCTTTATTTTTCGTTTCAGTTTTACCAATTTTTCGTAACAACACGAATCATACTATTAATTTTTTTCGCTATATTATATTACATTTGCTGGAATTTTATATTAAACGTACTTTTATAAATACATGTGTAGCACCTTTTCACAAAAAATAATTGTTAGATGACAAATCATATGTACCTACATATTCTCCAAAATAATATAAAAGAAAAATGATCGATTGAATCTTTCGCGCAGTGCTTTTAGTTTGTTTTCAAATGGACACACTTTTTTTTCTTTTAAATGGATAAATTATATTTCAGTTTTATCAATTGGATAAATTCACACTCTATTCTCAATTTTCTCAACACTGTATTAGTTATACATAATTACAAAATATTTTCTAGTAGCGATTCTCAAAGTTTTCAAGATTATATTTTTTTTCAATGATGAAATACGTTTACGAAAAAAAAGCGCATACTTAAATTCGTTCGCGGAGCTCGAATAATTTTTTTCGGCTTTTCCCATAATTAAATTATTACATCGTTTACGATTCGCAGAGGCAATTCTCGAAAAAAATAGCTTTTTAAAGCAATTTTAAACATCTCCCGTTCTATGGTTATTGTTGAAAATTACATTGAGCCACAAAAAATCACGTTTTTTAGTTACCAGAGCGGAGACTAACCAATCTTTACTAACTTTGACCCACTGAATTCGAATATGATATTGATTTTTGCTGGTTGGTGATCGTTTACGAGATATGAGCGTTTAAAAAAATGCGCGATTTTTACAGTTTTTTGGCTTTTGCGGTCTTTAACTCAAAACCTAGTATTGCTGTGCTCAAAGTGAGTATTGAAATCAATAGTCAGATGTTTTTCCTATTGATTGTGATATTGCATTGCTTTAAAATACTTATAATTAATTGTCTAGCGAATTTTAAAAGTCAAAAATATATTTTTTTTACGGATTTTTTCTCCGTGCTATTTTGCATTTATTTGGCAATTTTTTTATTTCACCTCGTTTATAAGGATTGGTTTTCTATTTCAATATTTTTTATTTTTATCCAAACGTACTAACTCGAGCGGTAATTGCAATTTTAGTCACATTAAAATCTATATGATAGTTTATAGTAATTAAGGCTCATTTCGTTTATCAATAATTTAATAAAGTTTATTTTTACTAATTAATATCTTTCGCTTTTGTAAATTCGAGACATACATACATATGTATAACGAATTATGTTTACATCTATAACTGTCATCCAGCGCTCATCTGTTCATCTAATCTATAATTTCTTTAATAATATTTTATACGTATAAAATATTACAAAGACCTTACAAGAAATTATATATTTTCAAATATTTGGACCGAATGAACGAACTCATTCAAAACGTTTTTTTTTACTATGAGTGGCAGTTTTATTGCCTAAAGATAAATAATACCGCGCCTCGTAGGCTAGGCTACAGATGCTCTGCAAGTCGTTTTGATAAAAGAGTTCTCAAAACGACTTTTGACAACTGTTTCTCGAACTACTTTTTTTCTTGATTGTTTTACATGACATGTTATACATACATATGTAAGGTTTTTCAACGGGTTTTTGCGGTATCATAAATTCATGGCCCTCAAATTTGGTTTAAAATAATGCAATGACGTAAATGATTTTATACCCTTTATCCTTTTATTAAATTCAAATTATTCTGAAATGGTTTTCATCGTTTTTTCAAAACCTCTCCGATAAATTAACCTTTTTTTATTCCAAAAAAAATGGCAAAGTTTCAAAGCGATTGGAAAAGTTTTAGGAGGTTTGTCCAAAACTAAGATAAACCTTGTAATTTTCAAATGTTATAATTAGCATGGAAATCATTTTTTCAATGTATGTATGTGTTGTATGAATGCATGTACATACATACATATGTACATCTGTTATTTTGAAAATTTTCAATTTAATATTTATTTTCATTATTCATCAATGAAAAGTAAATCAAAAAACTTTATTAATACTATGATTTGATGAATATACTAAATACTGGCGATTCTAGAATTGATTTAATGTTGAGAGTTACAAATTTTACACGTTTTGGATTTTCGTAAGATTAAAAATAAGCACCAATCACACGGTTGATCCCATATTTTATCGAGATACGAGAATCTCGAATTTTCATAATAAAATATTCTCGAGAAATGAGAATCTCGTAATTTTACAATAAAATATTCTCGAGAAACGAGAATCAAAATTTCTCGAGAAATCTCGAGACAAGATTTCTCGATCACAACCTCTAGTTTTATGGTTATTGTTGAAAATTATGCTTTTTAAATAATTATTTAATAACGAGTCCATAATGTTATGATGCGTTTAGGTACATATGTATGTATGTACATATATCAAAAACTACGTACATAGATAAAGTAAAAATTAGCCGTAAGAATTAAAAATATAGACATTTTCGTCATATTAAAATTTTATATGATAGTTTATAGTAATTTATAGTAATTAAGGCTCATTTCGTTTATCAATAATTTAATATATTACTATGTAGGTAAATATCTATTGCTTTTGTAAATTAGAAACATACATACATACATACATATATATATATATATATATATATATATATATATATATATATATATATATATATATATATATATATATATATATATATATATATATATATATATATATATAACGAATTATGTTTACATCTATGTATAACTGTCATCCAGCGCTCATCTGTTCAACTAATATATAATTTCTTTAATAATATTTTTTCAAGCCTATTTCACCCTTTTGCAAATGAAATTCACCCTTTTTGCAAATGAAATTCATCCTTTTGCAAATGAAATTAGTACTTTTGCAAATGAAAATTAACCCTTTTGCAAATGAAGTTCGTCCTTTTCAAAAATCGTATTAAAAAATAAAGAAACCGAATTAAACAAAATGTGCTTTTTATGTATTATAGTTTAAACTTATATTTATATTTGTACATACCATAGATATTTATTTAGAAGGTGCAAATACTATTTTTATTTGTTTATTTTCAATTTTTCAATTTTCATTCTGTTAATCTGAATCAATTTTCATTGTGTTAAGTGAATTTCATTAGCAAAAGGGTGAAATAGGCTTGCAAAAACTGTATATAAGTATTTTTATTTTTATTTTTGAACATTAAATTTGTACGAATATCAACACAAATTAAAAATCATGCGGTTCAAAGTCACCATGCACATTTTATTTATATTTACTTTATCTATGTATGTACGTAGTATAGATTAAGTTTTGTATAATTTGTGTCCGCATTCCGTTACGGATCCCTTCGACAAAAAAAAGGGTAGGTACCTGGGTCAGATTCATTCTCGCTCGTTTTTCGGAACAATAGACTGACCATTTAAGACTCGAAATATCTCCTACAATAGAAAGTTATAAAAAACTCCTGAATGCTAGACAATAACACGTTTTGTATATATATCTATATGTAGTATTTTTCTTTGATATTCAATGATGAAATTCAAATAGAAGAAATATCGCATGATTTTTAATTTGTGTCGATATTCGTACAAATTTACGTAAAAAATATTCGTACAAATTTAATGTTCAAAAATAAAAAATAAAAATACTTATATAATAGCGCGAATTGCATCGGCTTTCGATGATCTTAAAAAATATGGGATCGAATTTACAAAAGCGAAAGATATTAATTAGTAAAAATAAACTTTATTAAATTATTGATAAACGAAATGAGCCTTAATTACTATAAACTATCATATAGATTTTAATGTGACTAAAATTGCAATTACCGCTCGAGTTAGTACGTTTAGATAAAAATAAAAAATATTGAAATAGAAAACCAATCCTTATAAACGAGGTGAAATAAAAAAATTGCCAAATAAATGCAAAATAGCACGGAGAAAAAATCCGTAAAAAAAATATATTTTTGACTTTTAAAATTCGCTAGACAATTAATTATAAGTATTTTAAAGCAATGCAATATCACAATCAATAGGAAAAACATCTGACTATTGATTTCAATACTCACTTTGAGCACAGCAATACTAGGTTTTGAGTTAAAGACCGCAAAAGCCAAAAAACTGTAAAAATCGCGCATTTTTTTAAACGCTCATATCTCATAAACGATCACCAACCAGCAAAAATCAATATCATATTCGAATTCAGTGGGTCAAAGTTAGTAAAGATTGGTTAGTCTCCGCTCTGGTAACTAAAAAACGTGATTTTTTGTGGCTCAATGTAATTTTCAACAATAACCATAGAACGGGAGATGTTTAAAATTGCTTTAAAAAGCTATTTTTTTCGAGAATTGCCTCTGCGAATCGTAAACGATGTAATAATTTAATTATGGGAAAAGCCGAAAAAAATTATTCGAGCTCCGCGAACGAATTTAAGTATGCGCTTTTTTTTCGTAAACGTATTTCATCATTGAAAAAAAATATAATCTTGAAAACTTTGAGAATCGCTACTAGAAAATATTTTGTAATTATGTATAACTAATACAGTGTTGAGAAAATTGAGAATAGAGTGTGAATTTATCCAATTGATAAAACTGAAATATAATTTATCCATTTAAAAGAAAAAAAAGTGTGTCCATTTGAAAACAAACTAAAAGCACTGCGCGAAAGATTCAATCGATCATTTTTCTTTTATATTATTTTGGAGAATATGTAGGTACTGTTATGTACCCCGCTTATCACTTGAGTTCCCACAATATCAAATGTACTTTTCACACGCTCATATACGTGAATAACAAAACCATAAAAATTCCTGTAATAGGATATTCAGATAACACAGGAATGTGCTCAGCCCATAAGATAACAAATCATTTATATAGATCACGATTCGACCGCATTAGTCAGTCATCGCCATCGACTCCGCAGATGACAGTCGTCAGTCATCACCATCAAGACTCCGAGAGAGGTAGTCATCACCATCAAGACACCGATAGAGGTAGTCCTCACCATCGACTCCGCAGATGACAGTCGTTAGTCATCACCATCAAGACTCCGAGAGAGCAGTCTTCACCATCGACTCGAGAAAGCAGTCATCACCATCAAGACTCCGAGAGAGCAGTCATCATCATCAACTCTGACGGACAATCGTCATCGTAAATACTCCGAGAACGCGTCCTCAATTAACGATCAGCACAGCAGCAGAATAAAGTGAACGAAAGTTATAGTGAAATAGTTCTACGTGTCTCCTATTATAAAAATCATAGTTCCATTATCTATCGGTTTTCGAATATATCTATAATATAAGATAATTGTAACATTTTAATAACAATAAAGAAACTTGGTTGGTTAACCAAGTAATAAAAATAAAAATTAAATAAATATCTCCCTGGAACGTGACAGTACATATGATTTGTCATCTAACAATTATTTTTTGTGAAAAGGTGCTACACATGTATTTATAAAAGTACGTTTAATATAAAATTCCAGCAAATGTAATATAATATAGCGAAAAAAATTAATAGTATGATTCGTGTTGTTACGAAAAATTGGTAAAACTGAAACGAAAAATAAAGCGGTATAAAGCATATGTATGTAGGTAGAATATTTGTCAGTGCATCGAAAATTCCTATAACGGAGACGGTCGCGGTCGTTCCTTGCAAAACGCAGAGTTTACGTAAGCTTGGCGACCACTTCACCAGCGGGCCGTGTCGGCGGTCGCCCACGCGCCCAGGTCGCCCACGCGCCCAGGTCGCCCAGTCGCCATCGCCCAGTCGACGATCGCCCAGTGCGATGGGCTCCCAATTGACGCAGGGCCCAATTGACGCAGTGTCCGCCAGTCTCGTCGTCCAGTTGTCGCAGTGGCGAGTAACACTGGTCGACCAATCGTCCTGGGCGCCCAATTGTCCGTGTCCCAAATAAACACGTGTTGAAATTATCAATATGCAACATTTGTTTTTTTTGGTTAGGAGTGATGTGTGTGGGGCAGTGCTCCGTTTGCCTTTAAAGACCAGCCGCCACTGCTTATAATATATGAAGATATCAAGCTTATTTTCAATATATATATTTAAATACATATCACACTCTCACTTACTGTTCTTCTCTGTTGCCTGAAGTGGATGCTGTCGCCTTATAAAAAGACGGCTCTTCTTCAATCAGCGAATGGTCCCAGTCAATGAAGTCATGGAGTCGTCTTCGCAATCGTCCCCATCTGTTTTCCTTTTCAGAATCTTTGTCTTTTCCCTAAAATAGTCAGTTATAATAAATTCAAAACAGAAACTGATTCATAGATGTAAAAATTTTAAAACAACAACTCACCCATGCTTTGACGGATATGGTTATGAATCGCTTCACTGGCAACTTCATACCTATGACTTCAGCATATCGAGCTTCCGTCTTCCAAGGAATGTGAATTTTCAAGAACCACGTCTTTTCGTTGAACGACAAGCATTTGTTTTCCAACTCCAGTTCAAGTCCTTAAATACGGCTAATTATAAATTTATACTCCGATATTATATACATATAATTAAGTTTTAATAGAGATTAACCTTCTTTTATGAGATTATTTTGGAATGTTTTCCTTTGATCTGAGCGCTTTGCTTCTGTTTCAGTCATAACTCCTAAGGTTTCTTCTTCGTAAGCTAAAATCATATCGATTCTTCGTCTTCCATCTCTAAACATTAAAGTTTCTACATCCAATCCCTACAAGTAGTACTTAAAATATATCATATAATGTAGAGGCTTACACATTTGATTTTATAACATATTTATAAATACCTCTCTACTTGTATGGCCTTCTTTTAAAAAGTTACCATTTGATTCGGCATTTTTCAATATTTTGCTATCTGTGTCGTTTATAACCGAAGCCTCTTTTTGCAAATCATCCTGTTTTATAATGAAACAAGCAATTTAGACGTTTGTTACTGACTTTGTGATATCGATTTCGACTTAAATAAATTACCTGTAATGGAGGTAGAGGCGTTGCTCGTACAGGACTATTTCCACACGGTGTTCCAAATGGCTCTTGAACTGAGGGCAAAGATGGAGACAAATGCTTCATTCGATGTTCAGCAGAATGATTACTTCTATGTCCCGAATGTTCTTGAGCACCAAACTAAAGTTTTAAAACCATTATAATATTCATGGTAATGTTTAAAAAATGTGTACGAGGCATGATCAAAAATATAGCAAACAATTACTAGATCTTATCTTCAATGCACTTATTTTTCATTCTGATTCAATCAGGATTGTAAATAGGTTTTTGAGCTCTTTTTCCTATTATGCTTTAGATTAACATTAGAATAATATAATACTGCGATTACTAACCAAATTAAATTAAATTGCAAAATAGAAAATGATCAGTAGATCAGTAGCTATTAAAATAGATATAAGATGTATTGTGAACATAATTTCGTAATAATAAAAAGCATTTAAAAATCAAAATCAAATTCTGATTCAATTCATACCATCAGTTCAAAATTTGATTATAGACAAGACTTCTAAGAAGTATTTCACTTTATCTTCCTATATAGCAGGTAGGTGACGTAGCAAATATTAAATAATGTTCCAAACAATTGCTACAGAATGACATGAATTATGTATGACATCTAAAATACACATGTATATGTATACCTTCCTGACCAATTACAAACAATTCTGCATTTTTATTACATTCGCTGAATTACGAGACACTTAAAACTCAAAATTAACGAGACATCGATGAATTTTAACTTATACATACATAGATTTTATTATACATTAATCATACTCAAATAGTGGTGATATATGTAGTTTAATCGAGGAACCGTTTCAACAATGAAATCAGAAAAATTGGCAAACTCTGATAGGAAGCGATCGACCTGGAGCACAAATATCCAAGTCTGGCCAGCAACATTACAGATATACTCAGAATAAATTATTTTCAATCAAGGTCAACTCACGGGATCAAACCAGGCGCCTCTCGGTGCTAGGCAAAATCCCAACCACCGAGCCATGCTGCTGGCTATTTTCCATCCATTGCTAGATGAAAGCCACTCCACGCTTCCGTTTGTCTCTGTTTTAGGCTACTCTCATCCATCTCACCACACACATTTTTCTGATTTCATACACCCATCTCTTGTGCGGCCTTCCTTGCATCCTTATACATTCTTTCGTATCCCATTCGAACACTTCTTTCATCCATCTATCGTCCGTTCTTCTAGCTACGTGACCCGCTTATTACCGTTTCTATATCTTTACTCTCACCATTATATCAACCACCTTTATCATACTTCTAATCCATGTATTCGGATTTCTATATATCCACGTTATGCCAAGCATACAGCGTTCCATACTTTTTTGAGTGCACTACGAAACTTTATTCAGCATTCAATGGTGAAGTTTCGCATCCATACGTCATCAATGTATTAAAAATTATGTTATATTTACATATACAGGTACGCATGTAAAATTTTGTTAAGCACCATGGATATGTACATATGGTAAACGGATTATTGCGCACATTTCGATCGAGCGCACGACAATCAATGCCACAAAATCGCCCTCGGGTTCTCGTTAGTACAATATTTCGCGTGGGTAGCTTTCGATTGACGTAGTTTTTGGGTGCCAGATGTTCCGTGATCGAGATTGACGTGACAGTGACGTGTGCGAGATCGCTTTTTGCGGAATAATCAGCGAACCGTATATATATGTTTATGTATGTACTTACAGATTTTGTTGGACTTTCCATAATGTCTGCTAATGTGGTTTCACAACTACCAGGAACACTTGGCCCACTTTCAAGACATCCATTCCATGGTCCGTTCTTTGAAAATAATTTGAAGTAAGCAATAATTTTAGGACTACTAAAATTAGGATTGATTTATTAATTATATGTATTGTACTCACTGGTGGTATTCCTGTCATGACAGATCCTTGACTGTGTCGTCTGCGAGCTGGACTCGACCTACTTCTCCATTCTAAACAAAAAACATATTATTCATTACCTTTTTTATTCGTAGCTATTTTACTTTTATGATTTAATTCAAGCGATAATCATTTTTTTGTTCGTCGGATATTATATTATTATTGATTATTTTATGCACACTTTATTTTCGATTAGATTAATGCTTTTTTTATAGACTGTTTTGTATTTACTATCATTGCTTTATTGCTTTCTCGTGGACTTTTAATGTAGGTACCTATATATTTTTCGGTTTAACTCGATATTATATAAAGAAAATTACGTGAATTGTTAAGTATATCGATTTTATGATCAATGCCGGAAAATCGATTCCCTCTACGATTATATCATAATAATTTGATAGAAAAATATTATGAAAAATCTTTGAAGGTTACGATTGATTTTTTGTCCATGAATCATAAACTGTAAATAGATTTTCAGATAACGAAAAGCCATCATTGAATTTATTCATTAAAAATGGGCGTAATTTTACGTCTATCTATTTATCATTATAAAACATTCAAAGCATTGTCGAAAAACCCATATATGTTATTAAAAAAATAGGATTTTCCCCAATTAGGAAAACATGTACATGATTTTCAAATGAAATAATATATGTAATATCATTCATTACGCATACAAATATTCATTTTTTCAATCTAAAACAACCGGAAAATACAAAAAAATTATACACATTCATGTTTTTATGATATGTTCTTAGCTCAGATTAATAAAATGTACATATGATTATCCGCATATTTACCTACATATGCATTCGTTTGTAAAATTGCATGATGATAGTACGATAATTGTGTTCGTAACATTGAAATTAAAAACGGATATAGCGATCTCGCGATCGTATCAAACGTATACGTATTTTTTTATTGCAATATTTCATATGAGTTTGAAAAGACTTGTGTTACAACTTGTTTTATGACTTAATAATTAGTACAATAATTATTTGGTTTAACTATTCTTCATAACAATTATGTATCATATAAAAAAAATACATAGTATATGTACATCCATCTATAATTTATTGCACTTATTTGAAGTGCAATTATCATAAATGTTTTAATATATACGATGCATAATTGTGCATTAATTAAATTAAACACACTTATATGATATTCAAAGGTAAACTTGATAATTTTCGAATCAATACAGATCAAATGATCGACTTAAAATTTCCCTGTTTCCACTTGACCCCAATATTATGTAAATATTTGCAAACCATGTAGGAAAGCATCACGCTTTCATGTTGATGATTTATCAAATCGCTTTAATGTTAGTTTGACATTGCGATAAGAATACAATCCTTGGGAATATATTGCGATAAAAAAACAGAACGCAAAATTTGTTGTAAAATTTGATAAAATTGACTTACCGTTCTCATATTTTAGACGGTCGTAGACTTTCAAACTTACATACATTATAAATTGAGACCTTTAAATTTTAACAAAAATTTCAAGATCTTCAATAAACAGTCCTAATTAATATGATACAATAATAAATTTACAATATTAAATAATGAAAAGTGCAAAAATTAAATAAAAACAATTGAAAAATATATACACGTTTATCGCTGTGTTTTTCACCCTAAAAGTCCTTTTGATTTGACACACATATAATATTTACGTCACAACTAAAACACTGCCAACAAAACGTACGAATATAATAACAAAAGAAAAAAACTTCAATATACACTGTTTGCTACCAATGTTTCCTCTAGGCAAATAGACGACCTTGAGCATTTAGCGACATATATTGAAAATTTATTTAATTAATTAATTTTTCTATTGGTGTTTTACATATATTGTTTATATGTAGGTATGAAGGTAGGTATTTTTTACCATTTTTTTGTTTGTCATATTAAACAATTAAATATAAATATTAAATTAAATATATTTAAAAGGTATTTGAAAACAATTCGACCGCGTGCGGATCAAACACAGGGCCGACACATTTATTTTAATTTTTTTTATTTAATAACTTAATGTGTCAACACCCGTGCGATTATATTTCATCGGGTACAACACTGACAAGGACCGGAAGCGTGCTTTTTCCAGGAAACAGGGCATTTTGGGTCTATTTTCCAGGAAATAGAGCAAACTACAAAGCTAGAGTGCAAAAAAAGGTTCATCATAAAAATTAACAATGCACGGCGAACAATGAACAAAGAACAGCGCAAAGTTGGTCCGCTCTTTAAATTTATAGTCTTGAATTTTGTAAAAAAAAAAGTCCACACACTCGTCACCTAAAATATGTCGTATAGGTATGTACGTATATGCTTCGTCCAATTCCTTTTATAGGTCATCAAACCAATAAATGAGAACACTTTCGTATATGAACACATTTCCTAATGCAAATATACATACATATTTTTAATTTAGATCCGCTATCGCAATGAAAGTCCATCCATTAAGACCGATCGTTTTGAAAAGTTCGACAGGTGAACGAAATACGCGAGTCAAAACTGTAAGAGTTTTATGTATTTAACGGATTCGTTATCGTAAAACCTATTACGGCTCTGGCTCGCTAAAGCGGATTAAATTTTTAACGAGTTTCGTTCACCGTACAGAATCGATACACTTTTTTTTCATTTCATTAATAATACAAAATCCGCCATGAATGAAACTGCTTATTCAGTGACGACACCATCGCTATACCCTAACGATAATATCGTACAAATAACCACGATGATGCATTCGACCAATTAGTGTGCATGCATTGCTAACTAATAAGTAACAACCAAATGGTTAAACGTATCCTGAATATAATGCTGATACTATATGGTAAGTTATGATGACTATTTTGACTTTTTAATGCCATATTAATACCTGTCTTGGAATACAACTCACGCTTTTCATTCATTCCATCATATTCCATATCTTTAGTTCTAATATTTCTTAGTGATTTTTTTTATAAATTTCGATAAAAGAAGTCTATATCTATTTAATACTGTATAATATTCAATTGAAAGCTAGCAATGTTGTAATTTCAATTGGCGCAAGGTCCTTCTGAATAAGTCTCAACCAGAATCCACATGATTTTATTGAAGTATAACTTTTGGAGCAAAAGCTTGTGTAATTTTCTAATTTTTGCATAGTTCAATATAAAACTTCCATACCGTTCTGTTGGTTAAATTAATTGGGAAACTATATATGTATATATAAGGAATGAAGTACTGAAGTTCTGCAAGAACTGAAATATTAACCAAGCTTTGTACCATTTGAGAGAAGAGGGGAGAGATAAAAATAAAGCAATTATAAGAAATTAAAATTAGAACTTGAGTATTACAACTGCCTATAGAACTTTCCAGATTTTTTTAGAAGTGTACCGAAAATAAATCAATATATCATGCATTTATCATATATAAAATATTTCGAAATGGAACATATTTGCCTGAAAAGTTAACTAAGTTAGCTACCCTGTGCTATTTGTATTTCTTGCCAATTTTTTTTTTAATCAAACGTATTTATCTATCTGAATTGAAACTATAAACAAAAATTTATATTTAATTTACCAAAAGTTAAATATTTAATAATAAAAATAACTTCTTGAAAATCGTATTTTCTCAAAAACATCAGAATTTGGTATTAAAATATAAAGCATTTTTATAAAGCAAAATATAAGTCAATTTATCAATATTCTAAAATAATGGCAAGCAGATTAATTTATAGACCTGGCGCAAATAATCGGTTCTAATTTCAACATACTTCCAAGTTTACATAAACATGGACTAAATTTTGGAAACATTTCAATAACACTATAAAATTCTTGCTCTAACCTTGCATTTAAAACTAACAAGTATGCTGTCATGCCTCATATATTGAAATTTAAACGTGTATTGTGAATTTGAAAAAAATAATGCTTGTATTTAAAATTTACGTAATTCACATTTGAATATGTGTAAGTGACCTAAACAAAAACCAAAAATGTCGTGATAATAATAATCACCATTAGTATCCACGTAGGAGATTGACTGCATGAGACTGCCTTCATGACTTGCCCTTCTTCTTCCACTGTTTGACAGATACTCATCTTGAAAGTTCACCTTCAAATGTCCATCTTCATCTTCTTCCATCTCCCTCACATCAGAAAGTTCCACGTCGTCTTTTTTTGGTTCGAACATTTCTTTCAGCTTTGCCACTTTGATAACGTTCACACCCTCTACATCCCCCTCTCTAAATACGTAATAGTCCTCTTCGTTTAATGCACTCCCTTCGTTGGTATCGTGTTGCATTACCGACTACGATCGCGCTGTAATAATTTTGGGTCCAATTATTGGATTGAATATAACGTACGAATGAATATATTATGTACACTGGCGAAGAGCGCGACGCGCGTCCGATCGCCGCGACGGTTGGCAACCGTTTGGCGACCAAAATGGCGATCGGGCGCGCGGGAAACTCTCACGCTCGAATACCGCTAAACCAATTAATCATTCATTCAAAAACCAAGCCCACCTATACTTTTTTTACATTTAACAACGCACTGTGGAGATAGTATGACAGTTTCAATCTCATAACTCAAATACTTACACACCGCGCAACTTTCAAACTAATCTTAGCAAGTAAATCAAAGGTTTATTAAAAAAAGCCATTTCACTCAGTATTCAAGAGAGTTGCTTTAAAATCATATATAATGATTTTACTTATACGTACGTATTAGCAACCAGATGCACGTACTCTTGCACTTGATAATAAAACATACCTCTTCTATAATTTGTATATAAAATTATTATTTTGAATAAAAATACCAATAATTTTATTTTACTACCGCCATCTATGTATGTATGTTTAAAACTAAAAACTGGATAGATATCTGGCACTCTTCAGAAATTCAAATTTCAAACGCGATATTTTTGCACCATCGTAATGGCGGAGGATCCATTTACTTATATTTATAACCAAAATGAGCAATATGGCAAAATATGAAAACGATCGGATAAGAGGCAAATTTTCCTGAATTGTATTCGTAAGTGAAACGTAAAGGAGGTATTTAAGTAATGAGCACCGTTTAAGAAACTGTCAGTTGACAGTTTCTGCTTCAGGCAACTGTCAACTAACAGACTTGTGCATGCACATTGTCATTGTATATAACAATCAGTGTGTCGAAATAACTATTTTATTTCAGAATAGATAAGTGGTCTAGCATATAGTGCTTTGAACAAAGTGGTCGCGGATTTCCTATCAGAGTTTGCCAACTTCTTTGATTTTCATAGAAACGGTTCCAACAAATTGTGGCAAGGTTACCCATTTTCTCGCAAATCCCAAGTTTATAGCAATCTCTAATTTCGCTGAATTGTATAAAATGCTAAAAAAATTACAAATTTGACCATAGATGTCTCTGTGGATGTGAATTGATATGTATTTACTTTGTAAAATACTAATAATACTTGTATCAAGTGTAATTTTTTTCTAGCCAGGGAGGCACATTGGGGTTACCTGTTAGGCCTTTCTGATATAAATTAAAAATAATAAAATAAAATAAAAAAAATATTAAAAATTAAAGGGTTTGTTCCATCGTTTTATTGTCTGGAATAAATGTTATTATCAAATCACCATTACTTTACTAAAATTACTATTTTTCGCATTAACGTACAGAGAACGACTTCGGCATGTCTCCGTGACGACAGTCGATGTCATTACATTAAACATTGATGCAAATCGATCAGCCATCAGTGTCCTAGATATGTCACACACACACAACCTCACGGTGCCTGATGACCGGTATTATTACCACCCCTGACCACAAAAGCGGGTCATTTATTTTTATCGAAAAAGGGAGAAAAACCCGACAACATAAATCCGACATCTTCAACCAAATAGGTGTCAAATTTAGAATTATTAAAAGTATGCAAAAATTATTTACCAATTGGAGAACGTTTGTTTTGATTTGTGGTGTATAAATTTATATCCCATATATATATATATATATATATATATATATATATATATATATATATATATATATATATATATATATATATATATATATATATATATATATATATATATATATATATATATATATATATATATATATATATATATATATATATATATATATATATATATATTTCTGTCTGCAAAGTTGCGTACAATCGTAAGTGGTGTATAGAAGAGCTATTTTCGGTTGGATCGGTTATTTATTAGCACTTAACATACATTTTTACTGTTATGTGGATATTGGCGAGCAAGTGGCGTCTCACATAATCCGGTAGCTGTAAAGCAAAAGTAATTTCACCGATCATACTGTTGGACACGAAAAATGGTTCAGAGACGAGATATGACTTTTCTTATAGATCTATGCCCAGTGAACACGAATCTGGAAGTGTACTGAATTTTAAATCGGTAAAATTGAGCCAATCAACATTTTTTATTACCAGATTCGTGTTCACTGGGCAATAGATCTATAAGAAAAGTCATATCTCGCCTCTGAACCAAAAAAAGTCGTCATTTGTCGAACAGTGTCATTAAAAAAAAGTTAAATTTCCATAGATACATTGTACACGATGCAAGTCAAGTATTTTGAAAGTTGAAAATAAAACTTCATTTTAATGGATAGTTTTAAGGCTACATACTATGCAACTAGAAGAGTAGATTGAGTACTTCAAGTTACTTGCATGATGCATTACTTATCTGTTTTGCTATGAATTAGAAATTTGTTAAATAGTTACTAGCAGTGCAAGTAGATATTTGGATCAAGTGAGTGTAAAATGTACATACATACATATAAGTACATATGGACCAGTGGCGTGCCATCATTGGACTAGTGGGACTAGGCTAAATCCCCAAAAATATAGGCTCCCCAAAAATATTTTACTTAAAATTTAAAAATATCAAGAATTGTCCATAATGATATTTTTCACTCGGATTAGCCAAGTTTAGAAACCGGAATTGACCCTACCTGGGGTAGTTATTGTTATAGTATGGTCCGCCGCGTCAATTGCTTGTACGGCCTCGCCGTCTCAATTCTGTTCCCTTCGTGGTACTGGCGAATCATATATGTATATAATATCGCTATTCTGTGTTTCTGTGTGGCTGTGTATCTGTGTATCTGCGATAACAATCGCCACACTTTAATAGTCGTTTCGATTCGACATACATATGTTCGTCACAGCCAAAACACTGCCAACAAAATGTACGAATATAATAACGAAAGAAAAAACTTCTATATATACTGTTTGCTACCAATGTTTCTTATCTGAACATTTAGCGCCATCTATTGGAAATTTATTTAATTAAATAATTAATTTTTTTTATTGTTTTATATAGTTTATATATACATAGGTAGGTAGGTATTTTTTTTTACCATTCTTTTTGTCATATTAAACAATTGAATATAAATATTAAATTAAATATATTTAAAAGGTATTTGAAAAAAATTCGACTGCGTGCGGATCGAACACAGAACTGACACATTTCTTTTAATTTTTTTTAATTTAATAACTAATATGCCAAAACCTTTACGATGATATTTCATCAGGTACAACACTAGTGTACATATATAAATTTTTGTCCAAATCTAGTCTCTTGTTTTAAGAGTTTAAGAGAAATTTGCACTACATACATTTAAACTACCGTAAAAATTTAGTCATTTTTGACACGTACATGTAAAAATATTTCATAAACCACACAGGTACATTTAATTCGTGTGTGACATTGGTAGAAGTAGCGAATTGAGCGAGTAGACCGCGCGCAATTGTATCGACTTAATTTGATTGACGCTGTTATTGAAGACTTTGGTGACAAATAAATATCTACACATTGTATGTAACGTTTATAGAATTGTAATCTTGCATTCTACTTGCATCGTGTGAAAGTGCCTTAATCATCAGTCGTCATCTTTGATTTTTTGAAACAAATATCCATTGCGGAATTTCAAAATGAAAAGCATCTTTACGAGCATCTAAACTTTAGATTCTAAATTAGATTGTATAAATCTAACAGCTAAAATTAGATCGTATAAAATCAAATGACAGATAATGTATAATATATCAAGATGTCTCTCTTACTGCCAATTTAGGTGCCATTTCCAATTTCGAGTTACCAGCTGGCATCAGTTTGCTTCATTACATAAACTTTTGACAAACTCATATTATCTAAGCAAAAACGCTATTTCTTATCGCTTTATCTGCATTTACATCAAATAATACATACAAACAAATAATACATAATACATACATTTACATCAAATAATAAAATATTCAAAAAATTTTAACAATAAAAATAATGAAAAATCTGAATCTGTAGCTTTTAGAAAAGACTTTAACTGGTTGTGATTTATAAAAAATTAAAAATAAAGATATTCGTAAATTTCTTCGTATTCAAGATCACAAACTAGTCCATAGACCGTAACTTAAGGCGCAGACACACTGAATAGTACGACATGGAGTTTCTTCCAGCTAGTCTGTGGTTTCAAACTGTGATGGGTGTATATTTTTGGGTAATTGGATTATTAGTCACATCACGATCGTCCAAAAGACGATTTTTGCCATGAAAATCGCGAATATGGAATATTTTGCACTCGAATTCTCGTTAGTATGATGGACTTTTCGACTGCCAGATGTTCCGTTATAGAGATTTTAGTGACTTTTGGGCGAGTGATTTGTGACCAATAATCACCGAACCATCTTTATGTCATTGTTAATTCGTACGATCTTATTATTTCGAATTTCTACTACATTTCTTCAAATAATCGCTATCACCGAAAACACTCCAGGGGGTGAATTTTAGCCTGGATTGCGATAGCATAGATTGGGCGTGCCAGCTTTTTTCTAAATATACAAAACTATTAAAAAAAAAACACGTGCTGCTTACCATTCCGACTGTTTGCTCTTTTAAAAGCCTCTTCTTTCACAACTTGCAAATTCCCAGCTGTTTGATGAAATTCCACCAGATAATCCGATAATGTGAATTATTCGAAACGCGTCACTCCAGTACGCACGTACACTGGCATATTCCCTCTTGACGGAGACTTTCATTATTTCGTTATTGAACCATTACGACAATCACCAATTTATTTATCGGTGAAAAATAAGCCGTGAACTTTCACGTGCGTCACGTGAACGATTTCCACGCGTGAAAAAAGAAAATCGTAAAATATACGTTGTCTGTCGTTTTTTTTTTTCAAGTTATCTTTATCGAAGTGTGTTTTATTTCCTAAATATATGTATTTGTGTGAGCTGATGTTCGCGGAGAGGCGGACTATAACATTATGTCACGCCATCGCGCTGACATGTCATAGAAAATGTTTCGTATTATCGGATTTTCGTGCATAACGTACGAGCTTTCGCGTAATGTTCGACCGTAAAATACGACAGATGCGTATGTATTATATTATACCTATCATAAAATAAATAGTTTATTTGATGCGAGTTTTGTGAAGTACATATGTGCTTGGGGAAAAATGCAATATTTTATTTCGATTTATTGGTGAATTTTCAGAATATAAATTATCATGCTGTTATTTTCATCCTGTTGGGAATTTCATTGGGTATCCATTTTTATCTTATTAAATACAAAAAATGCCGAAAAACATGTACACATTTTATTAAATACATTTTAATATATATTAGCAGGTCAAGCAAGGTAATGTAATGTATTGAAGCCCTATAGTCAGGACCGAATTTATGATAGATAAAAAGAGGCCCTAGGCTATTCCACTTTAAATTAGCTATTATTTTATTTTATTTTATTTTATTGTCACAAATCAATACACATTCGCCATTACAGATTTGCTCCAATGCGACGGGTGTACGTTAATGAAATACATAAACAATCAGAAATCAGAAATACAGTAATACATACATATACAATCAGAATATATAGAATATAACAATTAATCAGAAATAATAATCATAGTGACATCTATGGATTTCAGATTACTGTGTATAATTAATACAAATTATACACAGGCAGATTTTTGTGACAACAGGATTAGATTTTTTAATACCAATTTTCAGGAACCGTTTCAGCAATGATCAGATAAAATTGGCAAACTCTGATAGAGAAACGATCGATTTGGAGTCACAAAACCCCCAAATCTAACCAGCAGTGGCGAGGACACGAACCTATGACCTCAGTGATGCTAAATATATACGCTATCACTAAGCCAAACTGCTGGCTTTATGAACAACCAATTATAGTTATGAAATATAATACAAACATATGGAAGCCTTAGTAGGCTTCCAATCCCGGGATCTTTTTTTAAACTGTTCAAATTTTCAATATGCACATATTTTTTATCGTAAATTTTTATTATTAATTTGGTACACCTTGGCTGGAGGCTCCCTAGATTATGGGGCCCTAATCTGCCTATAGGGTAAATCCGGCACTGCCTATAGCTATAGAATATCATTTTTTTCATAATTTTTTACAAATTTAAAAAAATCTATGGAGTGCATTTCAGCGAATGTTTTTTTTTAAATATGCCACAAAAAGATCTTTAATCAATGTGTTTTGCCAATGATGACGAATGGATTTGAAACTTGAACATTGTCAAATGCACTCAAAAGTATTGAACTCGGCATGTTCCTCATAAGGAGGAGAGATATGAAACGAAATAAATGGGTAAAAAGTATGAAAAGGGTAGTGGATATTTTATATTTTTCTAATTCACAAATTATCTAAGTTCGAAATTCACGGCAATTTACTTAGAAGTTTAACTTCTTATATTAATTTTAAAAGTCAATTAGTTACTATAAAGGGCTAACCCCAGACTAATCCTATCCGGAGTCCCTCAAGTTTCTCACCTTGGACCACTTCTATTTATTAACTAGCTGAACCCGGCATGCGTTGCAATGCCATAATAACGCATGCAATTCCTGTTCCCGTTCCCGTTCCCATTTGTCGGAAAAACGCAGGCAGCGAACACGATTATAGCGTTGCAATAACACTCATTCCCGATTTTCCCGTTTCCGTTCCCGTTTTTGGACAATTTTTTTTCACAGTAATCTTCCCGGACATGCATACAACAAATCCTGAAAGTTCCATCGTAATCGGCTTAGTGGTTTAGGAGCCTATTCGATACACACAGACAGACAGATAGACGATTTCATACCCCTTCTGAAGTGTCAGTATTTACTTTATGATCTTAAGGTTTTCCATCCTATTAATAGTGTATCAGATTGCTCAAAATTACAATCCGACATATAAACTGAGGAGGATTCCTATTTATTGGATATGTCACAACAATTAAGCTAGAAAAATTGGAAAATTCTAACTGGAGGCGGTTGATCTGTGTTTTAACAGCCAAAAGTTCTCGCCAGCAGCGTATTTGGTCGGAACATGAACTCATGACTTCTCTACTGATATGCAATAGCTCTACCATTACACTAAGCTTTGGCCTAGTGGAGAGAGTGAAGAAATTGAAATGGCAATAAGCGGGACATGTAGCTAGAAGAGTGGATGAAAGGTGGTCAAAAGAAGTGCTAGAATGGTACCCGAGATAATTTGAAATGGTGTAAGGAAGGCAGCCAGAAAGAAAGGCGAAATTAGAAAACTGTTTGGGTGAGATGAATGAGAGTTGTACAAAACAGAAACCTGTCGGAAGCGCAAAACGGAAGCGCGTCGGAGAGCTAAATACAGAAGTGGATGGCAAATGGCTGTGAATGATGATACCGTTCATATATATTTTTAGGCATTTTTTGTATTTAAAATAAAGATAACGTTTATAATCAAAATACCCAATTAAATCTGCAATCGATGACAATTATGCGTTTATTATTTTTATATAGTAAAAAATATTATTACTTTCGATGTTACTAAAAAATTGATTCACCTATTGAAATTTATTTTGGTCGATTATGAGTTTTGACTGAATAATGAGAATCAAAGTCCCCGTTTCGTTCAAAAGTCTCCATAAAAAGCAAGCCGTGTTCGCAATAGGTATTTGTACAATATGGGAAGCGTTCTTTTCAGAAAATTGTCACTTTTCTTGTTCCCGTGATTATTTTAAAAATAAAAGGAAAAAACCAACTTTTTTTAAAGTTTCACTGAGACAAATCGATTGGTTGGAGGCACAGGACATTGTTTAAAATTGATATTTCTTTTATTTAACGTTTCCTTGATACGACAAAAGTTTTCCGCTCGGGCCATCGATGAAAATCCAAAACTCTCTTTTTTCACTCCGACCTAATGTTACATAGATTATTATACTTATATATTATTATAATCTATGTAACTATGCATAGTTACATAGATTATTATTTTATTATAAGTGAGCTCGTTTTCCGGCGAGTTTTCAGTCAGATTATCGCCCACTCCAGTTATTTCGAGCGAACTATTCACGTTTATTAAAAATAAACAAGTGGCATTTTAATCATTGATCAAATGGACAGGTGGGAACATTCCCATCGGTTTACACTGACAATTAATTGACCTGAGCATTTCAATTATTAACTTGACCATCGCCGTTTGATTGTACATATATTTAACATTCAACTAGCAAGGTCACACATATGTAGCTTGCAATTCCCCCAATGTCAATAAATTATGCATTAGCGTCACATTAAAAACTGTTTTAAGCTCGTCCGTATTCATCAGCTCAACCTCAAAACTATCCATTTAACTCTAATTCGATGTTCGTATTGTCAATAGTTCAGAGTTTGTGTGCGTATCACAGGAAAAATCAATTATCGCACACGCGAAGTGCACAAATAAATTATACTGGTTGAATATTCCGAGTAAAAATAGACTTTCTGGTGACCTTTAGTATGTATTGTGTACATATGTATGTTACATATGTTAATGAAATTCCCAAATACTCGTTTTAATAATTGACTCCTATTTTCTGTGAAAATACTACTTAAGTTTCAATTCAAAGTGATACATTTAAGAATTCTTCATTCTATGTAAAGCTAAGCTCCACTTATGGTAAGAACACATTCAAAAGTGCGGCACGGGACGTGTACGTGGACTCAAACTGTGAGAGACGTATCTTAATGCCATTATTAATTCGTACGATCTTATTGTTATGAGAACCGATATAGATCACTGTCAAACCTGTGTCAATACAAGGATAAAATATCACCGAAAACACTCCGGGGGGTTGAGGTTTGCGAATGGACGCAACGGTACAGATTTGACTTACCAGCGTTTTTTTTTTGCCTTCTAGGGCTTCGCCCTCGGCGCCGCCCTGAGCCTTTGTCTTCTAGGGCTTCGCCCCTCCACGCCCCAATGAGCAATTGCCGTTTAGGGCTTCGCCCCCATGGTCAGTTGCCTTTTAGAGCTTCGCCCCTCCGCGCCCCCATGATTAAATGCCGTCTAGGGCTTCGCCCCCCTTAGTTAATGCCTTTTAGAGCTTCGCCCCTCCACGCCCCCAAGATAAATTGCCGTTTAGGGCTTCGCCCCCCTTAGTTAATGCCTTTTAGGGCTTCGCCCCTCCGCGCCCCGATGATTAAATGCCGTCTAGGGCTTCGCCCCCATGATCAGTTGCCTTTTAGGGCTTCGCCCCTCCGCGTCCCCATGATTAATTGCCGTCTAGGGCTTCGCCCTCCCTTAGTTAATGCCTTTTAGGGCTTCGCCCCTCCGCGCCCCCATGATTAAATGCCGTCTAGGGCTTCGCCCCCATGATCAGTTACCGTTTAGGGCTTCGCCTCATAAGGCTGAGCCCCATGAGGCTGCGCCCCCCTGCGCCCCCTTCGGGGCCCCATGCGGCAGAGCTCCATAAGGCGGCGCCCCATAAGGCTGCGCCCCATAAGGCTGCGCCCCATAAGGCTGCGCCCCATAAGGTCGCGCCCCATAAGACTGCGCCCCATAAGGCTGCGCCCCATAAGGCTGCGCCTGATAAGGCTGCGCCCCATAAAGCTGCACCCCCTTTGAGGCCCCATGGGGCTGCGCCCCATAAGGCTGCGCCCCATAAGGCAGCGCCCCATAAGGCTGCGCCGCATAAGGCTGCGCCCCATAAAGCTGCACCCCCTTTGAGGCCCCATGGGGCTGCGCCCCATAAGGCTGCGCCCCATAAGGCAGCGCCCCATAAGGCTGCGCCGCATAAGGCAGCGCCCCATAAGGCTGCGCCCCATAAGACTGCGCCCCATAAGGCTGCGCCCCATAAAGCTGCGCCCCTTTGGGGCCCCATAAGGCTGCGGCCCCTTCGGGGCCCCACGGGGCTGCGCCCCTTGTGGCGCCCCATGAGGCTGCGCCCCTTTCGGGGCCCCATAAGGCTGTAGCGCCCCTGGCGGGGCCCCATGAAACTACTCGCCTTTCGCCCCCGCGGGAGTGAATCCATTGAATCGAAAAAAACAAATCGGCGCCTATGGATCAAAAAAATAAAATCGAATCACGTGTTCGATGACGTCACCGATCTACGGACGACGAACGACGAACGACGGATACATCCATACAAAGTCTCTTTCCAAATTATATATTAGATGAAGATAATAATTTTACATTTACTAAAAAGTGATTGCGCGGAAATTTATCGGTATATCTTTAACAAAGCGATAAGATTGAAAAAAAATATATATATACATACATAAGTATATGGGGGGGGGCGCAAATTTAGGTTTTTGTCGGGGGTGCTAAATAACCTAGCGCCGGCCCTGTATTACCCATACCTCTACCCTACTTCTTTCCTTTTGGGTATGCTTGGGTATAATCCCCTTGAACTCCGGAGTAACTTCTCATTAATTAATTTTGTTATCCAGCTTCTACGTGGTAATACTTCATGCCCGTCGTTACTGGAACAGTTGGGACTTTATTTCCCTAATAATTATGTATGTGCGTGGTAGACATCTTCATTTGATGATTGTACCTCCTGCTCGCACAGTTCTTAATTGAATGGCTCATATTCCAAGAGCTATCCGACTTCTCAATGAAATCGTTGCTGCTAAGCCTGAATGCGATATTTTCCTCCTTAGTGAGCGTAGATTGTTTTAACCTAGCTGTCTGGTAGCCTTCGCTCATCCTTATTTTTATAATTGTATGTGATGTATGAGTAGAATTTGGATCTTATCTCTTTCATTTGGACCTCGCAGGGATGTTTTGTATTTTCGACCGGTTCTTATACATACATACATATATTGGTGCTGGCTGTAAATGCTAGACATTCCATACTATGTATTCTGTTTATTTGATATTTTTTATTGTATCTACTATTATTTTGCCTGTATATATTGTTATATCTTCTCTATTATATTTTCTACCATTGTGCCGCATAGGGATTCCTGTAATGCCACAATGGTCCAAACTTAAACAAATAAAATAACATTCCGGAATATAAAAAAATTAACTTAAGTCAATATCTCACGTAGCTTATGCTAGTATGCAAGTCAATGTGGGTTTAAACAATCACGCGATCAGTGAAAGTTACATTTGTGACATCAGAGAACGCTTTAACATTTTGATATAATTTTTTTTATTACAACTTCCTCTATGTACATATTTACATGAATTTGCGTCACGATCACAACAGTGCGCATTATTTGAAAGTCCCCTTTTAATCACAAGTCGTAAATACTACATAAAATAATATCGAATATTCTAGTTTAAGTCATTTCCAATTTCATCGGCTATAAAACGTAAAAGCTATCATGAATTCACAACCAACAAGACGTCATTTGAGTGGGTTCATTGAAAAAACTTTGGATTAATATTTGATGAAATCGTAGGTTGAGTCGATGCTCTTTACAGCTATTTTTAGCATCAGACCGATTTATCCAATTACTAAAATTGTTTTGTAACCTTTCGGGCTCCCCCGAGTAGTACAGAATCTAATTACATTATAAATAAAAGCTTTTAATAAGAGTATTGGCTTTGGCTTCCGTCAGCAAAAATAATCTCATTAAATTAAAGCCGTTTTGAAGACGGAGACCTTTATAAATTTGCCAGTCTCTAGAAAATAAAATAAAAGTTACAATGCACTGTAATATAGTGTATTCGTTGATATAATATTGAATGACTGTGAATCGAAAAAACCTTTGCATGATATGTAAAAATTTGTTAATGTTGTAACTGTATGTATAAAATTATGGGAAAACACTGTTTGACATTATTGACCATTGTGCTTGTCGCTTATCTAAATGTAGCGGATGGACAATACTAAATAATTATATTTGTCCCCGAATACATTCCATACATATTTAATGCTTGTATCAGGGCGACATTTAAAGTGATCAATATTGAACTAACCTCTCCACATTCTGATATAAAATACGTCAAGGTCACATTATATGACATTTGATTGATCATAAAGAATGTACAATTATATTTTTTGCAATTAGCAGCTTAAAAACGATTATATTATATTAATTTATGATAATTTTAGTATTAAAAAGAAGAGAACAAAGAGTAATCTATCTTTGTGGATATTAAATGGGTACTTGACTGCATGAAGACCTTTGATTCATCATGGTAACATTATTTCAATTATTGAAATTTGGTACTGATAATTTCGACTAAATTAGTAATAAAAAATTGCATGTTTTCTTATAATTATAAAAGCAACTTAAATAATAAAAAATGAATGAAAAATGTAAATTATTCGTATGAAATATCAATTTGATAAACGTTTGCAAGTATGGAAAATGCTTTAGTTATTAGCATAGGACGGCGCGACCCGCCGCATCATTGTTCATTTTTATGCTGAACTTTTTCTTTTTACTCTCTAGCTTTGTAGTTTGCCCTATTTCCTGGAAAAAGCACGCTCCACCGCCGAAGACTAGTTATTAGCCAATGTATACAGGGCCACTCTAAGGGGTGATTTGACGGTGCTGAGCACCTGGGCGCCCAAGCCCCAAAGGGCGCTAAGCTCCACGAAAAAAATATTATATAAAATATATAAAAAACATATCGACTACTTCCGTTAAACAAATATTGAAATAAATTTGCAACGTCGCCAAAGTCTACGTTTCGTGTGCAAAAGTGTGGGAAAAAAAGGAGCGATGGCAGAAATGTAATGCACATTGATATGTATGTATGTATTCATGGGTAAACGGACTACTAGTCATATGTGAACCAGTCACAGGACAACCGGTCGCTCTAGATCGGTCACACGTGATCACCCGTCACACTAAAACTGGTCACGAGAAAACTGGTCACACCCTAAAATCGGTCAACCAGTTTTCTCGTGACCGATTTTAGGGTGTGGCCAGTTTTCTCGTGACCAGTTTTAGTGTGGGACTATCCCTAAGTCCCAATAAAAAAATATATATCTGCAGCCATTCACCATCCACTGCTGGATGAAAGCCTCTCCAGCAAGCTTCCACTCGTCTCAACCTTGCGCAACCCTCATCCATCTCATCCCACATATTTTCCAAATTTTGTCTTACCATCTTCCCTGCGGTCTTCCTTTTACCCTTTTGCATTCTCTCGGGTACCACTCAAGGATTTATTTTGTCCAGCTTTCGTCCATTTTTCTAACCACGTGGCTCGCCCATTACCATTTCAATCTCTACTCTATCCACTACTCTTGTCATATTTCTCACCCACGTATTCTTCTTCTTGTCTTTCCTCGTTATGCCAAGCATACAGCGTTCCATACTTCTTGGAGTGCATTGGACTTTGTTTAGAAACTTCGTGTTCTATCCAAGTTATGTCCAAGTTTCACATTCATACGTCATCACTAGCAAAACACACTGATCGAAGATCTTTTTCGATCAAAGTTCGAATACAAATAGAACATTTCTATCAAACAAATACTTAATGGAATAAATTTTGATAAAATAATATAATGGGAATTTTAAGCGGCTATGAATGTTGTTTTTCTTTTAATTTTATTAATGTATTTTCTTTGACATTTAATATCACTGGTTGTAATTTTGATCGTTATGGTTAGAGTTTTGACAGTACCTCGTTGTCAAAACATTCAAAATGTCAAAACTCACTGTAAATCGTAGCAAAACGAAAAATCTTACCAAAAATGAACTTTTAGAACTTAATAAAGAGGTATGATCAAACTAAGCAGTAGTAATACCATCAGAAATAAATATAATTGTAGAAGTTGTATGTATAACCTATAAATAATTTTGTTGGTTAGGAACTTGTGGATAGAATAATGCAATTGGAGGCACACAATCTGCAACTAAAACGTATCATTTCGAAGAACATAGACTCAACAGAAACTTCACTTGATGATAATTTCGATACATCAAAAAATAAGAAAAAATTTGATTTTACAAAGTAATTGCTTATTTTTTGTATGTATATTTTCACGAACTTCAAAAAATTATGAAATAAATAACTTTTCAAATTCTAGATGTAACTTTAGAAGGATACTTCTGCGATTGGGATACTTTGGCAAACAATACCGCGGCTTAGCAGTGCAAGAAGATAGCACAAACACAATAGAGCATTTTCTATTTAAAGCCTTGCAAAAATCTCAGTTGATTCCATCTCGAGACAAAGCAAACTACCATCGATGTGGTAGAACCGATAAAGGAGTCAGTGCTAGTGGACAGGTACGTTCAAATATGTTTGCATATGTACCTTAATATCTCGCCTAATACACATACAAATAATCTATTCATTGTATTTTCAGGTAATATCATTGATAGTTAGAAGCAAACTTTCAAACGAAGAATTGGCCGAATCATACGGAAACTTGTCTAAAGAAATATCATATTGTAAAGTCTTAAATCGTTTGTTTCCCGATGATATACGAGCAATATCTTGGATGCCTATCGGTATGAGTGAAAACGGTGAGCCGTTCAGTGCTAGGTAATTGATTGGGTAATAACAAATCTTTGCTTTTTATCGTGTAATAAATTACCTGTGGATTTTTAGATTCGATTGTAAACAACGTACGTATAAGTATTGGTTTCCTAAATTGTTGCTCGACGTTGAAGCCATGCGACAAGCTAGTGGCTATCTAGTGGGAACACACGACTTTAGAAATCTGTGTAAAATGGATGTGGCCAACGGCGTCACGTCTTACCTGCGGCATATTCATTCCGTCGAAGTTATTCCTGAGAATAGTGAATCTCAAGATAATGGTGAATTAGTTTATATTGAATTAGTTTATATTTATACATTTTCCACAATCGCTTAATTATTTCTTATATATTTTTTTTACAGAGTACAGTATGTATTATTTGAAAATAGTTGCGAATGCATTCTTGTGGCATCAGATCCGATGTATAGCTGGTGTTCTCTTCTTGATCGGAAGTGGAGTCGAGCAGCCGTCGATCGTTCAAAATTTACTCGATGTTGATAAACATCCTAGGTATGTTCAATTGGTTCCTACATTAATATCTCGTACTACATGCATATATCAGAATGACATGAACTGACAGACGATTACTATATACATGCTAGTGCTGTGCCCGATGAAATATCATCGTATGGGTTATTAGTAGAGACACGTATTTTGGGCACTTTGCTATTAATGCTTAATTGATGCTAAAATTCCGAATAGATGCTAAATTCGTAAAATATGCGAATAGATGCTAAAATAACAAACAAAAGTGAAATTTGCATAAAATTTATAAAATTAATAGACAATTGAGAAGGGTCTTCGTATCCCTTTTACTCATTTATTATGTGAAGAAATTGAGTGGATAAAACAGAGCTTGCAGTTTACCATAGACGGTGATTTAATGTTATTACATCAACCTGCCATTGTTTAATGTATTAACATTTTTAATGCCCTAAAACGCTAAAATTGACAAAAATAGATGCCCAAAATACGTGTCTCTAGTTATGGCATATTAAGTTATTAAATTAAAAAAAAAATTAAATAATTGTGTCGGTCCTGTGTGTGATCCGCACGCGGACTAAATATATTTAATATTCATATTTAATTGTATAATATGAAAAAAATGGTAAAAACTGCCTACTGATTAAATTAATTTTCAATAAATGGGCCTTAATTCTCTGAGACTATTTTCCTAGAGGAAACATTGGTAGCAAACAGTATATGTATGTGGGTGGAATTCCTGAATAGTTGGCGCTATTCAGGACCACGATGGGATGTGGCGGTGGAATTGAAGATCAAACACGTGCGTTTTCAGTCATGTTGTTTATTAAAACGACACCACGCGGTGGTTTAACGACCAACCGCCCCCAGTGGAAGGTTAACTTCTACTAACTGTAAAATAGCGGTCCTTTCGCGCCCTCTGCCACTTTTCCATCCCCCCTCTACAATCGGTCGTAACATACCCTTTCTCAGCCATAGCCCATACATCAGCCTTTCGTTCAATCCCAACACTACAACTCGGCCTTTCCTGACCACAAACCTGCCCTCAGGTTTCTCTCACCTGCCGGGCCATTCCTCAATCATATTACACATAATTTTCAGACATACTTCTCAATAATCCCAGACATACTTCACAGTAGTCTTCAACATACTCCACAATAATCTCAAACTTACTCCACAGTAACCTTAAACATATTTCAGTATCATATCAATTTTTCACGTTCAATACAATTCAATCTTCAAAAAAGTTACACACAGATCATCACAATTAAAGTTACACATAAATCATCACAATTGCAATCTAAAATCATTACAAAAAATACATAGCATTAAAATCAACACCTTCACATCGGAAACAAATCACATTTTAAAATCATTACAGGAAATACATAGCATTAAAATTAACACCTTTACATCGGAAACAAATCACATTTTAAAACATCACTAGAATTACATTTCAATACAATTATCTCATATTCTTCTAGGCATGTGACCAAATTAAAACATTATTCAACATACCAAACACTCGCCAAAACATGAAAACACTAGAATAATCAATAAAACATTAACAATATTTCAAATCTTAACTACTAACAAAATAAAACAATAATCAAATATCATGTAAGGCTTAACTAAAACCCCTCCGGGTACTCCACTTATTCTCTAATTCACTGACACACACTTCACTTCAATCGGCACAACCTAAACACTATCCGATGCCAGTCGCGATTCCACGCGGCTGTCCGATGATGTTGTCCGCGATGGACCTCCCGTCGCCCCACAGCTTTCCATGTGGTATCTTGCCACATATGAAGTTGACCAATATCGTTCCTGGTTCACCGATATATCCAAAAACTCCTTTCTTAATCCATGGTCTTATTTTATTTTCCATTAAAGTAACATCAATCTGACTACGACCGAGCTTGAAAGTGAATACATTGTCCTTTGGTGTTGAAATTTTGGCTGGGTCTCTTATTTCTTCTGGTGATTTATCCATATCTTTTTCTTTATATTTCCCATTTTCTTCATCTTCATCTTTAGGATTCTTCGAATGACCATGAGACCCTTTACTGAATTGACCATCGGGCGGTTCATCTTTATTTGAAAACGCCATGTCTCCGTTGTCCCAAAGCCTTCCAATATGCAAACCATCACCGTCCATACTTCCATCACCCATGTCCAGGCCTCCATTACCCGTGTCCTCACTTCGATCACTCATGTCTACACCGTCCTCTTCATTATTGGAAACGTCTATTCCACATGGTTTGCGATGCTTACTTTCATCATTCTTCATCCTAATTGAATCTGTGGTTGATGATCGATTTTCTGTGTTCGGTCGCACTGAAGAATAGTCCAAATGAGCTCGAGACGGCGACGCTGGAGGCTCTAAGGGGGTCCTCACCATCTGACCATGTGACATGTTTGATGTTACATCAGCCTCGCTTGAACAGGAATCGTTGGGTTCTGCATGAGCAGACATCTCTTGTGAAGCCCGTTCTTCTTTTTCCCTCCGCAGACTCTGTTCCAACTTAACCTCGATCGGAACTCGTGGTTTTGACGTTTTATCGCGTTCCACTTTGATTTTTTCTTGCTCTCCATCCTTCAAGTCCGAATCAGCCCTCCTTACTCCTTCCGCAGCTTTTCTACGAATGGCACCGGAGCTGTTACATTGGTCTCTTACCACAGGAACACTTTCACTAGTGATGATGCCGCATCGATGTACGAAGTTCTCGCCGGCGAGGTTGTCTTCACTGCCTGTGTCGATCAGTGCCGGCGTCCTCGCCTTGGGTCTCCAGCCGCCTCCAGTTGAGGGTGCGGGCACTGCTTTGGCCGTGGCTACGGTTGCGGCTGCTTCTTCTGCCTTTACCTTTTCCACCAGCCCTTCGAAGGCGCTCAACTTGTCCCTGAACTCCTTCAAATTGCGGGCACCATGCAGCATCCCCTTCATAGAAGACCTGCCAGGGATCCCGTCGATGACGTATTCCATGAGGTCGCGATCCTCGATCGAACCCACGCTCGCCATCTCCCGCATCCGGTAAAAGTACTCGTTGACCGATTCCTCTGACGTTTTCTGCGACTTGGACAGCCTCCTATGGACTGACGCCCCACTCACCATCCGAGCGAACTCCTCCAGTAATGCGCTTTTGAGTTTCTCCCACGAATAGACCCCATCTTGTATGCGCAGGAACCTCTCGGCCACCCCCTTGACCAGGCGTTTCCCAAACAGCAGCTTTTCCATGCTGCCCCAACCTGCCGAGTGTGCGACTTCTTCGATCTGCGCCACCCACTTTTCTACCGGATAGTCGTCGTTTCCGGTGAAAATGGGGACGGCGCCCTCCATGTCTTGGAAAGTCAGCTTGGCTCGGCTGGCGACTGGCTCTTCTATCGCCCTCTCCCGAACCCCTCTCGACGTCCTACGACCAGATGTCGGCCTCCTCCTCCGATACATTGTAGCACGTGGTCTTCAAACTGCCGCCTAATCCCGGACGAGCCTCCAATTGTGGGGGGGGAATTCCTGAATAGATGACGCTATTCAGGACCACGATGGGATGTGGCGGTGGAATTGAAGATCAAACACGTGCGTTTTCAGTCATGTTGTTTATTAAAACGACACCACGCGGTGGTTTAACGACCAACCGCCCCCAGTGGAAGGTTAACTTCTACTAACTGTAAAATAGCGGTCCTTTCGCGCCCTCTGCCACTTTTCCATCCCCCCTCTACAATCGGTCGTAACATACCCTTTCTCAGCCATAGCCCATACATCAGCCTTTCGTTCAATCCCAACACTACATGTATATATATAAAGGTTTTGTCGTGATTCGTTATTATATTCATACGTTTTATTGGCAGTGTTTTAACTGTGACATACATATGTCGAATCAAAACGACTGTATAATACTTCTGCGAGCTTTATCGCAGACACAGACAGAGAATAGCGATATTATATATACATTTATAATTATATTGTACTTTTTGTGGAATCAAAACGACTATTATAGTTGGGCGAGCGTTATCGCACACAGATACAAAGAGTAACGAGCGTTATCGCACACAGATACAAAGAATAGCGATATTTTATATATGATCATAGTAACAGCATTATAATGAAATAGTATTGTTTCAACTTTATAGGAAACCTCAATATAATATGGCGATAGATTCACCATTAAATTTGTTTCACTGTCAGTATGATGTCATTAAAAATGATGATCCCGATGAACTCGAAAAGTTAAACATCACTGCTGATCTTCTAAACCAAAAAACTGTACTAGGTATTGGCAATAAACTGAAGAAGTGGTGGAATGTTGACATAGAAGATTTGGTTATGGTTATCAAGTGTTTCCGAGAACAATGGACAAAGGCAGCCATAGAGTAAGTGATATTTTAAACTATGTGACGTTTTTTTTTATAACATTATTATGATATTTTATGCTTTCTAGAGCGTCTATGATCAAAGATGTTATAAACGATTTGGAAAATTTGTATAGCGTAGAATGTAAGCGGCAATTGAATAAAGAGTCCGTTCAAACAAATATTAAAACGTATAGCAAAGAAGAATTCAGTATTAAAGTTTTTTCGGCGTATGATTTAATACAAGGCGTCAGACCAAAGACATACGTGCCATTGTTGAAGAGGCCGACGTGTGGTAATTATATTTAAAGCTTGTTCTATTCACTCATTTGAATATATATTTAATATAGTAATGTGTTCGTGTGGTTATTACAGAAACTTTGGAAAATAGAATAGAGCATTACGTTAAGAAAAAGAGATTAAATGAAATTCCAATGGAGGTTTCCACATCGGAAGAACTTCAAGTGTGATTGTTAGAACTAGAAGTGATTGCTAGAACGGACTGAAAATAATACATAATAATCTTTTTATTATTTGAAATGCTTTATTCTGGAATGTATTGATAAATAAAATAAGCTGAACCACAATTCGTTATTTTTATTCTTCGCTATGGCTTATTTTGTAAAAAATTATCTGTACCTGGTTTTACAAGAAAGCTATTTTATCAACAAATATATTTTTCTAAATAAGCTTATATTCTATTTTTATTTTTTTAAATGTATACCAGGAAGTATGTCTAACAGGTAACTCCAATTCGCTTTTCTAGCTAGAAACATTGTACAGGCACATTTGATACAAGTATTATACAAAGTAAATATATATCAACTAACACCCACCGAGATAACTATGGTCGAATTTGTAAATTTGCAGCATTTTATACAATTCAGCGAAATTCGAGATTGCTGAAAATCTGAGATTTGCGAGAAAATGGGTAAGATTGCCAATTTGTTGGTACCATTTCAATGAAAATAAGATAAATTGGCAAAATCTGATAGGAAATAATCGAATTAGAGTCACAAATCCGAGGTCTGGCCAGCAGAAACCAGTAGGATTTGAACCCGTGACCACTTTGTTCAAAGCATTATATGCTAACCACTAGTCTATTCTGCTGGTTAAATAATAAATAAATTTTAAATTAATCAAATAAGTCGTCAATTCAGGTCATAGAGGAAAATTTAAAGTTTTTTAATTATTGTATAATTTTATTTAGTATTGTTGCGTAGAGGTGGGTGGAGGATCCAAGTAAACGGCCAAAGTCGTGTCACAGCATTTATTGATGATTAAGGAGATACACACACTGGCAGTGCTCAGTCCAGAATGTCTTGATATCGCCTAAGTACCGTCTTATAAGGGGCAGGTCTCTCAGGACATCTTCAACGTCCGGTTTGCTTGTCTATTGTTATGGTCACGTCCTAGATGTCCCACGCTACCGCTGTGGATTCTGAGAACTCTACCGGAATGCGACCCCGAGTTATCGCTACCTCGCTAAGTGCATTCCGGGGGATAATCCTCGAAACCAATTATAACGGTCGCACAGTGTCAGGGATGCGCCTCGGCTTAATTCGATTGCACTTAACCGTTACTAACCTCTTATTTTAATATACGTAACAGTATCAATTAAACAAACGAAATGTTTTTCAGTTATTTATTTTGCAATTCATTATTTATATAATATTCCATATATTATCGTGTAAAAGTCACTGCTTTCAGTTTCTAATTACATAATTTGTCAAAAAACGATTACCCAAACTTGAGCACTACTACTTACATATATTTATTTTTTAACTGTTCTACATACATGTGTGTAGTGTTGGAATTGAACGAAAGGCTGATGTATGGGCTATGGCTGAGAAAGGGTATGTTACGACCGATTGTAGAGAGGGGATGGAAAGTGGCAGAGGGCGCGAAAGCGACCGCTATTTTACAGTTAGTAGAAGTTAACCTTCCACTGGGGGCGGTTGGTCGCTAAGCCACCGCGTGGTGTCGTTTTAATAAACAACATGACTGAAAACGCACGTGTTTGATCTTCATCTCCACCGCCATATTCCCACCGTGGTCCTGAACAACGTCAACTGTTTAGGAATTCCACCCACATATGTATATAATATCATGTCCTATTTTTGGCTAATATTATATAATATATAATACATGCATATGTATGTACTTCCAATAAGTTCTTTTACTTTTTTGATTCAGTATAGATTGGGAAAACAGTAGACCAAGTTGTAACAGACAATAAATTTGCATAAAATACTACATTAACTACAATCTGTGCTCACTCATAATATTAGCTAGTAACTTAATTTTGTCAGTGAGTGAGTTGTTAAGTATTGTCACTAAATGACTACTTCTCAAAAAGGTATTTACTGAAAATAACAGATTACTGACCGTTACTACTTAATAATTAAGATACAATCGACTAAAATGTATGTGCCGCTAACTCTACAGTATGAATCACATCCTACATATTTTAATACTTGGAGTTCGCATATCGTGTATTCAACTTATTAATATAAAACACATCGTTCTCCGAATCATACGGTTGCAGAACCAGCTGGCCATACTTCCGTGGATACTTTTGCACTCTATAACCATAGTCGTTATCGGGCTTTTGAATTATCGACTTGTTAAATTTATCGACTCCGTCGTTCATCGTCGACTTATTCCATTTTGAACTAGCATTAACTTTTTCTCTGGCCTGTTTCACGTCCACTACTTCATTGGTTTGCATTCTGAAAGACATGTACATTTTTATCGTGAAGTGGTAGACGATTTCGACGATGCTCAGAATAGAACCCCCGAGACAGAGTCCGAATATGCCACCGAAGGATGCTGCAAAACAACACAACCATTTTCAACTGTATCAATTTAGTAGAATATATTCTCAAGGTGATCAACTACCAAACAATCCGTCCCAAGTTATCAAATTGCTCTGCTTGTATTTGATGCAACTAAACTCGGCGAAGTAAGTATGCATCACAACCACATCGCTAGAGTTGAATGCCTCCCTGAAAGTTTTTAAATGTATTTTAAAGACGTACACAAGTTCATTGTGATACATATATTCAGATTTAAATTATTCAGTGTACATTGTGTTCACCATATGACCGATATCCATGGTGTAGCTGTACCAATTGACGTCACAAGTAGGAAAACATGTGCATTTCAGGCCGTTTTCTCCTCCGCCTCCTAAAGTTTTTACATCACCCGAATACAACGTGTTGAAAGAACCTTAAATTATAAAAAAAGATTAGTTTATTTTTTTTTATAAATGAATATTTATGTAAGATGATTTCACTCACGGTGATTCTTTCCCATGCATTCCATATCGGAGAGTTCACAAAATCTTATTTTTGGTTTGTCTGCAATTAATCATTTCCATTAAACTAAACATAGATACATAGAGGAGAAATCTAATCGGACCAGTTTATATAGCATTGAGTATTTTAGCCAAATAAGTGCATTAAAGCGAAATCACACAGGGAAAAACAGCACGTCGTGTGCTTGGCTCCCCGCTGTGGGGGTTCTCCTACATTTCTTAAAATATGGTGTTGCGTAGGGGTGGGTGAAGGATCCAAATGAAAGGCCAAAGTCGCTTCACAGCATTTATTGAATGATTAAGGAGGTCCATGCGCAGCCAGCGCTCGTTCCAGAATAATCTGATATGGCCTAAGTACCTCCTTTTAAAGGACAGCTTCCTCGATCCTTTTGTTTATCTATTGTTTAGGCACGTACGTTCTCACAGTCTCACGCTTTCGCGCTCTTAGTTCTGAGAATTCTACCCGCCACTTAGTGCGTCCCGTTAAGCCAATTCGGGGGTCTCCATTGTCCACTCCCGACCGCACTATAGGTTACGGATAATCCCTAATGCAATAAACCGGCAGCTCCTCTTTCCTACGTTACAATGGAATACACAGTTATCGATCACTGTCAAGCAAGGACAAATACAAGGATAAAATTTCACCGAAAACACTCCAGGGGGTGATTTGAGACGGTGTGTGCTGGACGTGCCATGAATATGTGCAAGACATGCCACATTTTTTCCGCATGTTAAAAGTATCTAAAAAAACCACGTGCCGCGTTCCTTGCTGTGTGATTTCGCCCTTAGTGTGCGTACAATAGTGCCCTCGGTCACTACTACTAAATAAGTAGCTTCTATAGACCAGGCTAATTAGTGGACTCTCCCATATAAATATAGATACATATACAAGCATTATTAGATTTGAATTAATACTATTTTTTTTATTACATTTGTAGTATTTCACGTTATAATAAAACGGTATGCAGCCGCACTTGTCGAGTATTGCATTCATGCGACATTCAATTATGCAATTTTCATAACCATAAGCTCCTACAGTTAGAGAAACCTGTTGATAAAAATAATCGTTTCATTAGTTTTAACACAAAAAATACACAATGATAGAATTAACTCAATATCAGTGGCGGATCGTTTATATATGAGTTGCGGGCAGTACCGGCTTTAGGGGGGGGGGCTGGGTCGGGCGGCACCCGAGGGCACCAAATAAGTTAGGGCGCCGCTCGATGCGTCAAAGGCGCTTTAAATTTTAAAATTAGAGGGCAAAAGCCATACAAAATTTTAGATTAGAGCGCCAAAGGCGAAATTTTTTTCTAAGGGTGTTTAGAAAAAATCGCCCGAGGGCGCCATTGGGTGTAAGACTGGCACTGGTTGCGGGCTGCAGACCTCCCAGTATAGTACATACATGCAGGGGCGACTCGTGAATTTAAAAATAGGTGGGGCATGAGGAAGCTAAATCCGCCCCCCCCCCCATCCCTTCTACATGTTTCTTCCAAAAAAATGAACTTAATATTTTTTAGTAACATTTTATGCAAGGAAAATGACTTTAACTATCGACTTGGTTCATTATTTGTTCTAAAAAAGTTAAAACATAGAAGAGGCTTATAAAAATGTGACTAATAAAAAATAATTTTGATTAAAATGAAAGAATTGACATATTGTGATTGACAATTTAAGTAACTTGCAAATTATAGTCGAAATGTTGAAAAACGTTGACGGTGTCGTATTTTTTTCGAATTTATATAGAATATACATATGTATATATTATTCCGGGACTGGCTTATTCTGCTCCAAAGAGACATTTACACAGCCAATTAAAAAGCGACTTTCTGTACACTGAACTAAGAATCTTTTTTCTATACTCCGAATGACTGTCTACACTCCACGCACAATACTATTCGTAAGTGCCAGAGTATCAGGTAAACTGAAGCTGGCAACCACGGGACCACGGCAGATTAGCGACTGCCCCAAACTGAGTTGCGAACCGGTTCTGCTCACCGCATGGTGAGTGGGATAAAGAAACACTTCTTGACTATTGATGAATCACCAAAAATACACAATTTTTTTTTCGTTAGGAGAAATGTGTGTGGGGCAGTGCCCCTGTTATCCTTAAATACGAGTTACCCTTGAGTACATATACATATATGCATGCTATTTTTGTTTCGATGATTATAGATCACAAAGCGCTCGCCCAAAAGTCACTAACATCTCTATAACGGAACATCTGGCAGCCGAAAAGTCTATCATATAAAGAGGGCTGGACACCAGCGCCTTGTCCATACAAACGTATTACACTTCTCCCTTCCTCAATTATGGCAAAAGAGAAATTATTTTTTAATATGCTATGGATATCTACCATAGGCAAGTTTCTGTGGTTTTATTTTTTTGATTAGCTATTTTTTATAGGAGCTAGGAGCCGCCAAACATCTATAAAATCGCCTCTTTTTTACACCCACGAAAAAAGCGTGCTTATTTAACAGTTGATTTTTAAAAAAATACGAGCACACAAACATAGAAAATATCTTTCTCATATCGATGATGAATTTTTTTTTAAATTGGTTTAGTTTCGGAGGATAAAACTGGAGAATACGAAACCTCGATTTTGTCGATTTAAAATACGTATTATCTGGTTGAAGCGCAACTGTCACATTCACTCAATATATATATTGATATATATATTGTCGCATTCACTCAATATATATATCGAAGAAAGGAACGGCAACAAAATTAAGGTTTCGGGTATACAGCCCTCTTAAATGCCAAATATTCCGTATTCGCGATTTTCATGGCAAAAATTGTCTTGGGCGATTGCAATGTGACTAATAATCCAATAACCCTATTTTTGTATGGTCTCCTGTATGGTCAACGAGCTATTACATGCCGATTCATCTCTGCAGCCCCGCCACTATGAATTCTTACGAGCCGCCACTGCTCAAAATCCATATAATGAAGTCAGTAAGAACTTTAGGTTTTTCAGAAGAATGTAAACAAATACGTTGAAACCCCGATCCGATCGTAGATGAGAACATATTAAAATGTTCGATTGAGTATATGTTAAATAGGGTATTAATTTACCTCATCACTAAACATGCAATTCCTTTTAGAGTGGTGCAACGATTTAACATCATTGGTAGTATCGATCACAGAAGGATCTATAGGCATTTGAACCAACTCTCCCTTCTCTACCAACAACGCTAAAATCTTCATTTCAGCATAGTCCAGAGCGTCATGTATGTGAACCTGGGAAGATATGTACATATGTAATAAAATATGTGACATGAAATCTTTCAATAAAATCTTGGCTTTTGGAAAAATTACCAAAGCGGAAGGTATGATTCTCGTGGCTGAAACGTACTCATCTTCTTGAACATCCAATACTACACTCATTCCGGTATGTATTCCAGCTCCAGCCACGTGTAAGATACGATTTTTAAATTTGGAGTCTTTGTTTGTGTCAGGGCTGAAATATAACGCATGTGTTTTATATTTATTTTACATATATGTATGTACATATATAAATATATACCAGGAAGGCCAAACAGGCTAGCCCCAATGTATCTTCCTGGCCAATTACAAATATCGATAAACAATTTATCGATTAATTTTTACAGAACATCATAGAGACAATTATGTATAGATAAATTTTATAAATTTGCATGCATTAATTCGAGGTGCAGGAAACTCGAAATTTGCGAGAAACAGGTCAAGGTAGCCAACTTATTGGAACCGTTTCAATTAAAATCAGATGAATTGGCAAACTCTGATAAGAAACGATCGACGTGAAGTCACATATCCAAGGTCTGCAGTAGCACCGGGCAGCAGGGCCGCTCTAAGGGATGATTTGAGGGTGCAGAACACCCGGGTGCCAAAGCCCCAAAGAGCGCCAAGCTCCACGGAAATAAAAATTAAATTCAAAAAAATATATCGACAGATTCCGTTAAACAAAAATTGATATAAATTTGCAACGTCGCCAAGGTCTACGTTTCGTGTGCAAAAGTGTGGGGAAAAAAGCAGCGATGGCAGAAACGTAATGCACATTAACCGATGCGGTGCAAACGATCGACAAGCGCCAGACAGACTGAACTACAGATTAACGACACGTGTACCTTATGCGTGCGCACTGCTCGCACTTACACTAAGCGAAATCTACCCGAAGTCCCGACATACCTACCCGTATACGTTCTGTGCTTCTGATACTTTAGTTCCGAATTTTGCCTTATTAAACTCGCCAGAAAGATCCAACTCAATTTTAATAATTGCATCTGTGCACATCGAAAGGTTACTCGTCATCTATCAATGCAATCTATCATTCATGAAGTCGAGAATTGCGTTTAAAGCAGCCATCCAGTTAATCTGTGTTTCAGCCTGTCTGGCGCTTGTCGATCGTTTGCACCAAACCCCACATTAACATGTACACACGTTCAATAACTAATATCAGATAACAATTGGATCGAAAGTAAAATTAAATTGTCAATAATTTAAGTGTTTATTGAGTTACATCAGCTAAAAGGTATATTACTTTAAGATATAATGTGGGATTTTATGTGTGTGAGTGAATTATGTAATGAGTAATGTTGAGGAGTGATGTACAAACAGTGATACACATGAGTGTACACTGTTTGGGAGTTGGCAGAAGTGTGACGCCAACTGACAGTTGGTAGTAGAGCCGCTGGCCGGATGGCCACCGGTAGGTGCGTACGCGCACGTGTGTATACTTAATGTACAATAAACGTACATTGATGGACCAACATCGTCTTTGATTATCTCTCCCGCAATCCTCCCTATACCATCGAATTCTACAATAATATAAACATTTCTACAAAAGGCCTTCAATTTTAAATAATAAAGTGAAATGTTCGAAATATATCGTATTGGAGGCGCACAAAAATATCCCCATAAAAAAATATATACATATGTTTATATTCTGTCAATGTTTGATTTTTTTTTTATTTTATTATTATTTTTTCATTTTTTTGGGGGAGGGGGCGCAAATTTTGGATTTGCACCCAAGCGCTAACTACCCTTAGAGCGTTGGATTGAATCCGTGACCACTTGGTTTGAAAGAATTACATACATAGAAATTGAAAGAATTATATACATATGTATGTATATAGCCACTAATCTTTGACGGATCGATGCTAAAATTGTTAGATTTCGTCAGGATTAATTCAGAAAAAGTGGATTTTGTGTGTTGAAAAAAATATATATGAAAAATTAAACCTTTCAAATGTCTCATTTGAATGGTAATAGTTGAAGGAGCAGCAGAAACCTTCGTCTGTTTTGACTGTCTTGAATAGATCCATGCACTTTATGTTGGTTCCCATCCAGCTGCAACGCTTCAACAATTCGCTGCAAGGTTGCATCAGCTGAATAATAACCAAATGCGAGAAGGATGAGTTATATTATTTATAATTATCTTTTTGTAATTAAATCTTTATTAAATTTTAGACTTTACCTCTAGCATCAATTTTTCGGTAGTGTATCCGTTGTTATTTAGTATTTTGAATATTTCGGTGAAGTTGTCGCTTAGTCTTTGAAATACGACGAGGTTAGCTAGTGAAGTGAAAAACTTCATTGCGACATCTTCCGGCACCTTGTTGGCCAATCTGATTTTTTAAATGATATTAAAAGACAAATAAAGCACTATAGAGACATGTATGCAAAAAAAGCAAATCTGCAATCAGATGATAAACAGAGAATAGCAAGTCATGGAAGTACATATGTATGTATTGTGAAATTTTTCATCAACTGAACATGTACCCTGGTAGTAAGGAAATGATAAAAAAAGAAGACGAAGAGTAGAAACATGTTATAGACATAAAAATTTTTTAGACAAATAATATGTATTCCTGGATGATCTATTTCCACCCCCATAAAAGAGGGTAGATGAGAAGTGTATTTTTAGTTGTAATACTATATTCCAACTGGCGTTTTAGGTCATTCATATTCGAATACAATTCAACTAGTAAATTATATCTCTACAAGCGCAAATACACTGTCAACAATGTGCGCCAGTTGTAATGGTGACCGGAACAATGCACTCGAGATAATTGCACTCTCGGGACATCCAAACTTTCAAAGATGCTCAAGGAGAACTAACGCAATAGAATTCCACAAAAAAGCGTCAAGGTGTATTTGAATGTTATCCGAGGGTACGACCCTTTTTCTGTGGAATTCTATTGCGTAGGTTATTTTTGAGCGCCTTTGAAAATTACGACTTCTCGAAACTGCGCCACTATTCAGTGCAATCTAGTGCATCTTTCCGGGAACCGGTGTAATATAACAGTTGAGTTTTGACAGCTCTGATGTTTTTACAAATACTTTAGAATTCAATAACGCGTTAATATTTGCTAGATATTACGAATAAAGGCAATGAGAACCGTATTACGATAACTCTAAGAATGTGTTCAAAACAAAAATGTAACTTTCCAACCCAATTTACTAGTCGAGTGACGTTTTCACGAAAATCTAATCTCTCCATCTAACCTGATACCAACTTATAGTTGATCTGTATTTTCAGTTGTAATATATTTTGACCAGTTGGAATGTAATTCGCCATATGAATCAAATTACGTAGTTAGACGAAATATATTCCAACTAGTCGACATATATTACAACTGAAAATACACTTCAACTATAACGGTAGTTGGTACCAGGTTAGATAGAATATATTCCAACTAGTCAAAATATATTATAACTGGAAGATACACTTCAAGTGTAACATACATATGTTACATCGTGTGTTACATCGTTAAATCGTGTATACATATATACACGATTCATACAATTTCATGGATACCAAACCTCCCTCTCGGCTTGCAAGTTAAATATAATAAATGAAAGTGCCTTTTGCAAGCTAGACAGGAATGGAATGAAACTGCATATGTAAATAGGTTTGGTGCTTATTCCGCACAAAACGATCTCGCGCACGTCACTAAAATCTCGATTACGGAACATCTGGTACTTGAAACTTCCATCCATTGAGATTTACCTACGTAAAGTATCATACTAACGAGAACTCGAGTGTCAGATAAATCGTATTCGCGATTTTCGTGGCAAAGGTTGTCGTTTGCGGGATCGCAATGTGTGAAATAATACATTTACCATGTAAATAATAGTTTGAAGTAATCCTTTTACCATGTAAATAGTGCTTTTCATAAAAAATGTAGTAGTGCTTTTCATAATAAACGTAGTAGTGATATGAAAAAATATAAATATTTACAGCATGTTTTTAATTTTTACAGTTCTTGATTTTTGCACTTTGTTGACATTGCAAATAGTCATTGCTGGAAAAGCAACGTTCCATATGGGATAGTTGATAGTTTCCACCTGTAAATTTGAATTTTTGTCTAATATTTACTGGTTCACAATTACTCAATATGTCTAGTAATGGAAATTTACTCACTGCAGTAATGGTAGGATTAGTGTCAAATCTGATCCACACTAAATACATGAGTATACAACAAAATACACCTCCAGATATGACGAAAGATGCCCACAAGATGGATTGAAACCAATGGGCGCCATTTTCGCTCACGTATCGCAAACCATGGATGCTCGTTTTGTCGCAGAATTCACGACTATGTTTCACCATAAATTTTCCCTAAAATTAAAATTACATCTTATATAACACATTACTTGCAGAAAATAGATTCAGTGGCGCACTATGTACTGTAACGCGACGTCCTCCCGAGTGTCCCTTCAGTTAGTAGGAATAGTAATACTTCGGATGGCACCCGTGACTCTACCGTACCAACGAGTATGCTCCTCTCGAGCACCTCGAGAGAAGCTCTCTCACACGCCGACATCCACCGGGGAAGGACCTTCCCCGCGACCTCCCCCCGCGTCCGTTCCCATCGCGAATGGAGCCCAGAGGTCCGCCATCTTGCTGAAGAACCGCCGTGAGGTTGAGTGGATCATCACTCCCTCCCCTGAGTTCCAGCACAACGTCCCCTGTATTCCTCACTCAGCTTCTGGAGAAGCGTTAGCCGTGAGAGGACCGACCAAATGACCGGAGAGCCAGTTTTCCCGATCACGAGGAAGCTGTTATCGACGAGACGAGCCAGCAATCAGGAACCTTCCCGATAATTATATTGTATCCTAGGTTAGTCAACGTTTCCTAATACCACGCTTTCCTGGAAGAACGACGACTCATCTGGTCTCCCACAGCAAGATCAGTACAAGCGCGCGCAAAGCGTTCGTTATAGTACATATTATTCTAAGGATTTCCAAACAAAGAAGATCTTTGTCTTAACTGCAGACAAAACTATTATATAATCGCAAAAATTCTACAAAACTCATAAACTCCAGTGAATTTCTAAAATGTAAAATCTGGCACTACACAACCCTAGTACATATTTGCATTGACCTTAAAATATTTGGAAACTATTGAAGGTAAAACACCACCAAAAGGCATTAACGCGTGCTTGGGTTTAGCTAGAAGTGACAAATGTGTTCAGCAGTATAGCTCAGTGGTTAACGCTAACCACTGAAATGTTTCCGGGTTCAAGCTTTAAGTTGACCTCGATTGAAAATAATCTGTGGCTACCCCGGGATACTGACCGCAAAACCATCGGTTGGCCATTGCTTCGCCGACAAGCATTCACTTCGTCCCCGGCTATCGAAATAAATAGTTGTGCATTACCAACACAGTCGTCTCACTCGCCCTGCCCCCATAAATCTATTGGAAAGTATTTCTGTAGTTCTGCTGGTCAGACTTGTATATTTGTGCCATGTATCGGTGCTACTGCCCAGACCTTGTTTTTCACCATGGGAAAATTATGCCACAGAACAGATTTAGGGTACAAAAAAATGGCCGACGTTATACATAGCTTTTTTTAGTAATATTTTTGTAAACGTGAACTCTAACTGACTCAGCCCGGTCGACCCCCTACGACGACTTCACAGTGGAAATTCATTGATGACATCAACGCGTCCTGCTTCATCTGTTTGTGCCTTTAGGGCGAAATCACACAGGTATTTTTTAGATAACTTTACACATGTGAAAAAAATGTGGCATGCCTTGCACATACGCATGACACGCCCAGCACACATCTTCCCAAAATCACCCCCTGTAGTGTTTTCGGCAAAATTTAATATTTTTTTATCGATAACAGTGTATCCCATATTTGAATAAATGTAGGAGAACCACCACAGCGGGGAGCCAAGCACACGACGTGCCGTTCTTCCCTGTATGATTTCGCCCTTAGTCTTGTCTGCCAACCAATTATTCGGTGAATATTAACCTTTAGAAGTGTGCAAATCTGTTTTTCAAACCTCTGCTACAAAAATCACTTAAATATCACCCCTATCGGTACTCGACTAAAAATTGGATAAGTTCGAATGTATGAAGGTTAAGTAGGAACATAATAGCAATGTACTTACAATAGAAGACTTTTTAGATCTAGGCATCTTAGCGGTGCCATATATGGCCACCATGCTCGATCTAGAACATCGACGATATTAAAAGCTCACTTCATGCGTTTTTGCTATTTGATTGGCGAATGTTTGCCTTCCATTTCTGAATGTACAATGGTTAATTGAAACAATTCAAAAATAGTGAGTTGATTTGTATGCTCGCGTCGTCAATCATCTAGAGTGCTAGTCATTACGTATTCCCAAATGAGTTTTGATAATTATAACACTTTCACTGTGGATTGTTATTAAAAAGTTTTACCGAAATATATACATACATATGTACATATTATACATAAGTGGTTTAGAAACCTTTTTAAAAATATTGATCCGTCAATATGAAAAGGGTTTACAAATTTATGAATATAATAGTCATGTATGAGAATAGAAAGTGACATATAATTCAAACATACAGTTTTCCACTTTAAAAACATGTCTTTGACATTGAAATGAGTAATTGAAATAGTAATAAGAAAACATAATTCTAACATGGCAAAAACTCTACAATACATTTATGACAATCTTTTAGAAAGTATTTTATTGAATTCTACAATTATTGTATACTAGTGTTGTGCCCGATGTAATATCATCGCATGGGTTATGGCATATTACGTTATTAAATAATAAAAAATTCGGGTGTGACCAACCCATGACTTTATCTATGTATTTGAGGAATATAAGAAGGTTACAAAACAAAATTCGATATTGAACTAATAACTATGATAGCGATACAAATTGAGCGCAAATATATGCAAATACTTGCACAAGACAAAATTTCTACTTCCGGTTGGCGGATTTTGTTCAAATTTTTTTAATTATTTAAAATCAGTATAATTATTTTACACATTTAATATCAAGATGATAAAAATAATTTAAAAGGTCAAAATAAAATAATGAAATATTGTTTTAAAAATAAATACTACTTCCGGTTTACGAATTCAGACCAAAACGTTACCAAATCTAAGTTAGTACATAAACAACACAAAAATAAATTTTCAGCTTAATACGTTCAGGAGTGTGGACAGGATCCAGGCGACAACATTTTTGACCTTTCTATTAGGAGAAAATCCCACTTCCGGTTCATTAAATTTGATGGTTTTATTTTTTATTTTTACTTAAAATCACTATCTTTATTATACACAATAAATATCAAGACGCTTAAAATAATTTGAAAGGTCAAAATAAAATAATGAAAAAATAATGAAATATTGTTTTTAAAAAAAATACTACTTCCGGTTTACGAATTCTGACTAAAACGTTACCAAATCTAAGTTAGTACATAAACAACACAAATATAAATTTTCAGCTTAATACGTTCAGGGGTGTGGACAGGATCCAGGTGACAACATTTTTGACCTTTCTAATAGGAGAAAATCCCACTTCCGGTTCATTAAATTTGATGGTTTTATTTTTTATTTTTACTTAAAACCACTATCTCTATTATACACAATAAATATCAAGAAGCTGAAAATAATTTAAAAGGTCAAAATAAAATAATGAAAAAATAATGAAATATTGTTTTTAAAAAAATACTACTTCCGGTTTACGAATTCTGACCAAAACGTTACCAAATCTAAGTTAGTACATAAAGAATATAAATATAAATTTTCAGCTTAATACGTTTAGCGGTGTGGTCAGGATCCAGGCGACAACATTTTTGACCTTCCTTCCGGATGCTTCCGGAAGGGAAAAATCCCACTTCCGGTTTATTAAATTTAGTGATTTTTTTTTATTTTAATCACATTGATACATGAATTATACTTGAATTTTTTCGTGAAGACCACACATGTTTAGGGGTCGAAAAAAATAGTGGAAGACAAATCGAACAAGAGTAAACTGCCACTTCCGGTCGACGGACGCTTACCAAATTATATACATAACTTGGTATTGAGCTTAAACTGATCGATATGAAATTTCAGTTCGATAAATCAAAAGGCTTTTGAGAAAAACATAAAAAACCTCGATTCTCTAGAGTAAAAGTACTACTTCCGGTTCAAATAAAAATATTTAAAAAATATAAAATTATAAAAATTATTATTTCTAGTACATGTAAAAAAAATTCAGTCCGATTCAGGTAGTAGTTTGGGAGAAAATCGAATTCAAAAACTTAAAAAAAAGAGGACACCTATAAGGGGAGGTACCATTTCCGGTCAACTTAAAAATTTGAAAAAAATTTACGTAGTGTCTATAAGAATTTCATTAACCGATACTAAGTTTCGGTTCGATAGGACTAACGGTGTTGAAAAAATCCCCAAAGTACACAGACACACACAGACACACACACAGACACACACACAGACACACATACAGACACACACACATTTTTTCTAGATCATTAAAACGTGATCAGTAATCGATTCTGAGTTCGAATCAGTCAAAATCTCGAGTTCGAATTTTCGCATGATCACAAAACTTCATCTATTGTTACTACGTACATAGATAAAGTAAAAATTAAAACAAATGTGTCGGTCCTGTGTTCGATCCGCACCTACGCAATACATTTTAAATATATTTATATTTAATTGTTTTTTATGAAAAAAAAATGGTACAAGCTACCTACCTACCTACATACAATATAAAACAAGAATAAAAAAAATAATTAATTAAATAAATTTTCAATAGATGGCGCTAAATGCCCTGGGACTATTGCCCTAGAGGAAAAATTGGTAGCAAACAGTATATATAGAAGTTTTTTCTTGGTCTGTTATTATATTAGTAAATTTTGTTGGCAGAGTTTTAACTGTGACTATTATAGTACGGCGAGCGTTATCGCATACACACTTACACACACACAGAATAGCGCCATTATATTGTATATAAATTCAACATCTAAATGTAAATATTATATAATATATGCACATAAGGTATGTAGGTATGTATATACTAACATACAATAACCGTAGAATTTATTTACATAGAAACTACGATATTATAGAAGTTACATAGATTTATGTAAATCTTACGCTGATAACCACAAATATTTGCTAAATCAAATCGATTCGTTACGAATATCATATCGAATTTTTTCATATCCCAGGCAAAATAGCCCAAAACAATGAAAAAAAATTAAAAACCTAATGTATTAATATTTATTTATTTATTTAAAGTTTGGACCGTTGTAGCATTACAGGAATTCCTAATGCGCCACAATGGTCAAAAATATAACAGAAAAGACAAGAAACAAAATAATAAATTAGACATAACAAAAACAAAACATATATATACACAAACAACTAAAAATAATAATAATTATTATTATATATCGTTATAATATAGCATAAGGAATGCCTTGCACCTACAGCCAGTTTCAATAAATATGTAAGAAACAACTAAAAATACAAAACATCCCTGTAAGGCCCAAATGGGAGAGAGTTAATCAAAATTTCACTCATAAATCACAATCAATCATGAAAACAATGATGAGCGCAGACTACCAGATAAATAGGTTAGAGTAATTTCCGACAATTTACGCTCACTAAGGTGGAAAATATCACATTCAGTCTCGGCAGCAACGATTTCATTAAGAAGTCGGATAGCTCTTGGAATAGGAGCCATTCGAAAAAGGACTGTGCGGGCAGGAGGTACAGCCAGCAAATGATGATGTCTACCACGCACATAGTGATTAGGGACATAAAGCCCCAACTGCTCCAGCAACAACGGGCATGACGTATTACCACGTAAGAGCAGGAGAACGAAACGAATTAATGAGAAGTTTCTCCGAAGTTCAAGGGAATTATACCCAAGCATGCCCAAAAGAAAAGGATTGGGGTAGAGATATGGGTAATACCCATATTATTTCCTATATAGGAAACGAAGAAATGCTTTTTGCACTTTCTCAATCATCAGAGAGTAATTTGCTTCATGCGGATTCCACACAATCGCATTATACTCTAGCTTACTTCTCACAAGCGAATTGAAAAGCAAGCGAGAAGACAAAGGATTGGAGAATAATCTTGCATATCTCAAAACAAATCCAAGTCGACGAAAGGAAACGTCAGCGACTTTTTTAATATGGTTGTGAAAGGTGAGCTGAGGATCAAAAGTGATACCCAAATCGACAATAGATTCCACACGCTTCAACAAGACGGATCTAATGGAATATCCGTGACAATAGAGTGAATGTGCACGTCCATAGCTCATAATTGCACATTTGTTTAAATTAAGTTCAAGGCCTAAACTAGAACTGAACTCCAAGACAGCGTTAATATCAGCTTGAAGGAGAGAGGCTTGCCTCTCATCCTTGACAGCAAAAAATAATTTAACGTCGTCAGCAAACAAGAGACATGATGCATTACATAAAACTCTAGGGAGGTTATTAATAAGAATTGTAAATAGTAATGGGCCTAAAGTGGACCCCTGAGTAACACCAGATCGAGTAAAAAATGAAGGAGATTCATAAAGACCATATCGAACAAATTGCTTCCTATCACTAAGATAAGAAGCAAAGAGTTTAAGAAGACGCGTTGAAAAACCCACTTCAGCTAACCTGATCAAAAGAGCGTCATTATTGACTTGATCAAAGGCTAATATAAATATAATGTATTGGGTCCGAATGAGTAAATATTTAAAAACGCTTTTGATATTTTTAGATTTTAATCAGTTTAATACTTCAAAATTTGCATTAATATGTATACATTCATATATGTAAGTGAAGTGTGCTTAAATATACTACAACAAAAAATACATTGAGCTATATCTTTCTATGAAAGATCAATCGACATATTCAAATACAATTGATTTTTTTTTGTTTGTGATCTTTTTATGGACTCTTCGTAATTTTTTCAACCTTTTTTTGGCGTATTTAAATAGAAAAAAAGCAATGATTTCCATAAAACTGAGAATTGAACCTCCAATCCCTAGACTCATAAGTCCACCGTAGTATCCTAAAACAAAACAGTTCAATTTCATATCAATACAAGACTCAATAGAAATATCATATATATGTACATACAAAATAAAAGGTAGTACCAAAAGCATCATTCCACTGCATGAATACATCGAGATTGAATTGACTGCAAGTCATTCGTAGATAATATACAGATAAAGTAGTGAAATCCGTTGTATTCGCGCGTCTAAAATTGTTTGTTTATTTTTTTATCAATAGATTAAAGGCAAAGGTAACTGAGCTAACAAAAATTAGGGAATTTCTCATGGGGCTGCCATTCGCCACGTTTTTGGAATACTTTTCCATGATATGAGCATTTAATATATACATATGTATATGTACACTAGGAAAGTCTCGCCTTCGTGTTAACTCAGTAAGTAATAAGTATACTGTTCTTACTCAAAAAAACTGTGAAAAGTTGAATGAGATACTTTTCCACGTTTACGATTAAGGTCATAAAATCGATCTGTGCATTCTGGTTTACAATTACAATTTAAACCTTCCGAAAAATTCGTCGCCAAGCTGAAGAAAGCCACTTAAATCGAATTCATATCATATTAGTCAAGAGATAAATTATTTTAATAAAAAATGAAACTTGAAACATATGTATGTGTATAATAAATGGTTAACAGATTATTGCGCAAATTGCGATCGCGCGCACGACAATTGTTGCCACAAAAATCGTGAATACGGAATATCTGGCACTCGAGTTCTCGTTAGTGTGATCGCGAGGGTAGCTTTCAATTGATGGAGTTTCTGGGTGCCAGATGTTGCGTGATCGAGATTTTATGCGTGAGATCGCTTTTTGCGGAATAATCACTGAACCATAATAAATATGTATATACATCAGTGACATATTCATGCTTTTTTTCTCGTCCTTATGGGCTGTGGGCTGCAGACCTCCCAGTATATTACACATGTATGCTATTTTTTACATATGTTTGAATTTGGTCATCGGTATGATCAACGAGCCACTACAGACCAATTAATCTCTGCAACCTCCCCCCCCCCCCACTTTGAATTCTCACGAGCTGCCACTGATGTACATACATATGTTTCAAGTTCGAATACGCTAATAAATGAATAATACTTTTATTCCTGTGTAAACATTTATTGTCAGCTAGATTACATTTACGACGATCATCTGTATAAAATAAACCAGAATTAAAACATTACATATAATTTTCTCATACATATTTATTTGAAACTTCCAGACTTCGAATAAAATAAACATCTTAGTACAATGCTTTATCTCACGGATGTTTTCCTCTCCTCGATAAAAAGTCTACTAATGTACTGGAAAACAAGATTTATATACCTATAGGTAATCCAAGACGATTATTTTTTTTACCGCCGGCAATCTTTATCTTTGTGTGATATTAAATTACAATTACCTTTTCCAATCGGAAGATAGAAGAATGGAATGCATCCACAATGCTTGTACATCAGCAACGATCTACATTTAGACAAACAACTATTGTAGCTGTAAAAGGCTTGGGTAGTTCCTGCACCCTCGTTGTATAGGCAGTTGCGAATTTCTTCTGACAAGTATTGCACGTTTTTTGTACTCTCTATCAACCATGGTTTCATCCTTATTTCCATTGGTTCCCACGGTTGCAACACGGTGTACTTTGCTGAAGACTCTGGATAGTCAGTAGCATCGTTGATCAAAACCTACAAAATAATTTAATATTATTTATGGGTTTGTACTACCCAAGTATTCCAATAATTTTGTAGATTGGATACATTTCCTCCATAGTACGGTCGAACAGGAGACATGTAATCATCCGTTTCAAAATGCAATACAACAGTCATACCACCAAACCTAAAAATAAGGCCATTATCAGATCATATCATCATATGTATATACATATGTATAATATATTAATATCGCTAATCTGTCTGTCTGTCTGAGATAGCGCTCGCCGTACTATAACACTGTTCGACACTAAAAATGGTTCAGAGACGAGATATGACTTTTCTTGTAGATCTATGCTTAGTGAACACGAATCTGGTAATAAAAAATGTTGATTGGCTCGAGATTCGGAGATATATGTGTTTTTTAAATCGCGTGATTTTTCTGTATCTTCGTGTTGTTCGGTCGATGTCTCAAAATCTGTCAATTGCCTGTTCAAAATGAATATTGGAATCTATAGTCGGGTATTTTATCTTTCATTTGTAGTACTTTTCAGCTTTCAAATCTCTCTAAGTAATCGTCCAGTTCAAATCAAAAGTCAAAAGTACGTGTTTTCACTTGGGATTTTTTCCCACTGTTAATACTATTTTATATTGAGTATTTTCTATTGAAAGATATTTATTGGAATAGTGTTCTGGTCACAATATTTTTTGTTTTCGTTTAAAACGGTTAATTGGACGTGTGCTGAACTTTAAATCGGTAAAATTGCGAGCAAAAAGCTCGTACTAGTGTTTACTCGTATTTACACGAATCTGAATTGAATTAATACGGATAATATATTAAATTATCTTTATATGATAATTAAATAAAATTCCACTTAGAAAAATCATATTTTGACTATTCTTGTGGATTAATAACAAAAATTCTATTGATAACTGGCTTACCTCGATAAAATAAACGAATTTTGTTATTTGTCGAACAGTGTAATAGTCGTTTCGATTCGACATATATAAGTATGTACGCCACAGCTAAACCACTGCCAAAGCGTGTATACGAATACAATAAGAAAATAAAAAACTTCTATATATTCTAATTGCTACCAATGTTTCCTCTTGGCAGAGAATTTACCGCCATCTATTGAAAATTTATTTAATTAAATAATTTTTCTATTGGTTTTTTATATTGTTTACACATGTATATGTAGGTACATAGGTATGTAGTTTTTACCATTTTTTTTCAACAGGGAATATGTCGACACATTTCTTTTAATTTTTTTTATTTAATATCTTAATATGCTAACAGCCATGCGACGACATTTCATTGGGTATATTATATAATTAATATTTTACTTACGTTTGATACCCAGATAAGTAAATTTGTTCTTCTGGTTCATGAAAATCCACATCTGATCTGATATATAGTTACATACATACACTAACATATTCATACATATATGTATGTATATGTTGTACACTAACATATACATACATATATTATATTATATGAATTCATTAAGGTATTCAATGGAGTATTATAATATTATACTTATCGCCGAAGTGCTCTGGTCCTCTATAGTTAAAGCCACAGCAGAAGCCTTCACTAGTTCGAATCATTGTAAAATATTCTGAACAATTTACAGGGACTGATTGTAACATACAAAATTTTAAGAATTTCGAACAATCTTGCTGTACCTGAAGTTTAAAAATGAAAATCGATGTGAAATTTTTCCGTTAGTGTGGTTTAGTGTGTATGTATGATCATTTGAACATACCGTTCTCATGAGAACGTCAACTGTATAGTTATTATTTTCCAATATATCAAATATATCAGTGTGGTCTCTTCTTTTCTTCGGATAGTAATCATATGTTGAAAAAGTAATCAACGATGCCAGAGATCTTCCAAACGTTTCTATCTCTTGCTCTTCCACTTTATTTTCCAATCTATTTAATTATACATAAATAGAGACACGTATTTTGGGCATCTATTTTTGTCAATTTTAGCATTTTCATTTTGAATTTTAGCGTTTTAGGGCATTAAAAATGTTCAAATTTAGCGTCTATTTAGCATCTGTTCTTATGAAGAGTTTAATTTTAAATAATAAACAATTTCGATGAATTTTAATAAAATGTACATACATATGTATATATATACAATTTAAAGACAACACAACAATAAAAAATAATAGAAAAATTCAAAAATGTTTTTTAATTAAGATTACAAAGAAAAAAACATGAATATAAAAATACAAAGACAAAAATTATTTTTTGATATTTGTGCGACGATCGGTAACAATTATATTGTATTTACTAAAATACCTTTCAGCATCCACACTATTGACGGGACACCAAATAAAATTTAGAGCTGCACACCCAAACTCTTCATATTTAACTTTTGTCGCCATCAATAATAGCAATATATCCGGCGTGGATCCACTTTTTATACTCTCTATTAATTGTTTAAAAAAGTGCTGATATCCTTCCAAACATTGAGCCTCTGTTAATACATTAAACAATGGCAGGTTTCTAAAAAACAAATCTGTTTCTTTAACATTAATATTAGATTTTGTACCTGCCACAGATGGATTGAATAGTTTACTCAATTTTCGGAGGAATAGATTTGTCTCAATTAGTCTTGAATTCGAGTCTAGTTTTAAGACGCTTTTTTTAGCAGCCTTTCGGATACACAGCTCCAACTGTCTTCTTTTGTTTACAGTAGTAGACAAAAGCAGTTGCTTGGTTTCGACAGGAAAATCACCGTCTATGGTAAACTGCAAGCTCTGTTTTATCCACTCAATTTCTTCACATAATAAATGCGTAAAGGGATACGAAGACCCTTCTAAATTGTCTATTAATTTTATAAATTTTATGCAAATTTCACTTTTGTTTGTTATTTTTGTATTTTTTGTATTAATTATATTTTTTATAATTTAGCATCTATTAGCATCTACATATTCCGAATTTTAGCATCTATTGAGCATTTATGGCAAAATGCCCAAAATACGTGTCTCTAATTATAAATAATGAAATGAAATATTCCTTATAAGTATTACATATTATATAAAAAGTAACCTTACAGAAGTTTTTTGATGACTTGAAAATCTCTTCTGGACACTTTATTGTTATTGCAAATAGAAATGACAGGGAATGGTATTCTGCCTACTTGATAAGTACTAGATGCCACCTTAAATACGAGTATGTAACTTGTTTATTTATAATATTTGAATCGGTACAAGATATTGAAAGATATACTAAGGAACTATATGGAAGAATGAAAATGAATTGCAGAAGCTTCGGTGCAGTAGTGCAGTGTTTCTCAACTTTTTTTTGGACCGTGGTCCCCTTTTTCGTTTAATATTTTTCTCGAAAAAAAAGTACATGTATTTAAAATATTATATATTATATAAACTTAATTTTATAATTACAAATTTGAATATACATACTTAATATATTTTTTAAAGAAAATAAATAGTAAATTGAATAATTTTTATTTAGTGTGATCCTTGTGCCTGATGTAAACTAGCGACATTATTTATATTTGGTGCAAATTTTGTAGTTTTTACAACATCAAGATGGTTACGAGCTTTTGAGAGGAGATGCATAACTCGACTAAATCCAAATTCGACGAGATAATACATACATATGTATGTATGTAGGAAATACAGTGAAATATAAACTTGCTTTCTCCCAAAGCTGTGGAAATATAATATACTCGCTATTTCAGTGCCGATTAAAAAAATATTTTTATTTAGTTTTAATCTTACTTGTGCATTCATATTACTTGGTAAATCTATCAAACTTTCTTGCAATTCCATATTAATATCAATGGCATTCATACTAAATGGATCAATCACCCAATCTGGGATATTTAGATTTATAATATCATTAAATCTAATTTGCATATCCTCATGAAGCTGCTTCAAATGTTCAATATATATGTACATATGTAAAGATCATCATCTTGTATTTTATAAGAAATAGTAGCCAATGATGTGTTAACTCATGTCGTCCAATATTAATTTTTCAAAGATTGAGCTATCAAAAAGTAATAATTATATTTTTACACGTTATGAGTTTACAACAATTTCCTTGTTTAACAAATTAAATTTCTCAAATATATCGCATTTTGCACAAACCATCTCTTCCCCAATTTGCTCACTCATAAAAAACACAATACTGTTCCAAAGTATAACAACACGATTAGGACAATTACCCTTCGATAACCAACAAAATCCTCCTCGTTTTCCTCACATATTTGTCAAAAAGGGCGACCCCGAATCGTGCTTGATTCAATGAAATTTATTGTTTATATTATAATATTATGAGACCCATGTAAAAGCCTTCCCAACCTCATTTCAAAAATATTTGGCACAACTTTTTTCAGATACGCGATAAATCCTCGATATTTTCCAACCATTGAAACAGCCCCATCGGTTTGCACAAACTAGTATATTTTCTGAAATGCAAACGTATATTCAGTTTGATGAAAAATAAAAAAAAATTCTGGTGTGACCAACCCATGACTTTGTATGTATTTGTATGTATTTGAGGAATATAAGAAAGTCACAAAACAAAATTCTATATTGAACCGTAAAGACACATTCACACATATGTAAGGCAGCATTTTCGATACAAATTGAGCGCAAATGTATGGAAACTTACACAAGACAAAAGTTCTACTTCCGGATGTCAAAAAAATAAAAATAATTTAAAAGGTCAAAATAAAATAATGAAATATTGTTTAAAAAAAAAATACTACTTCCGGTTAACGAATTCTGACCAAAACCTTATCAGCTCTAAGCTAGTACTTAAAGAATACACGTATAAATTTTCAGCTTGATACGTTTAAGGGTGTGGACAGAGTAGTGGGCACAATATTTTTGACCTTTCTAAGAGGAAAAAATCCCACTTCCGGTTCATTAAATTTGGTGATTTTTTTTTTATTTTTACTTAAAATTACTATCTATATTATACACAATAAATATCAAGAAGATTAAAATAATTTAAAAGGTCAAAATAGCATAATGAAAAAGTAATGAAATATTGTTTAAAAAAAAATACTACTTCCGGTTTACGAATTCTGACCAAAAGGTTAGCAGCTCTAAGTTAGTATACACAGATACACAGACATTTTTTCTAGATCATGAAAATGTGATCAGTAATCGATTCCGAGTTCGAATCAGTCAAACTCTCGAGTTCGAATTTTCGCATGATCACAAAACTTCATCTATTGTTACTACGTACATAGATAAAGTTATGTACTTCTTTCGATATTATTTAAGATTACTTCAATATTATTCTTTCGATATTATTATATCTCGTTATGTCTCCCCAAACGTAGAAATTTGGTTTGTGCCTCTCTTGACAGGGTCTGGGCCTCCCAAGCAGAGTTGCCAGATTGCCAAAATCACAGATCGAGACATTCATTATTTCGATCGATGAAATTAAAAAGTTAAAGAAATAAGGAAGAAATTAAGAAAATATAGATACATCATTTTAATAAAATTATGTTATATTTATATAAAATAAAAAGTACATCTGTATACGGCTGTTTTATTAAAAGTATTTTTCTGAGCTCTTACTTGTTTCAAAATATGTTCGCCATCTTTGCTCGATATTTTTTTTCTTAAGTCATTATAATTTTATCGTCATCAAAATTTTACTTCATTAATTCAGTTTCTACGGTTTTTGATAATAATCTGTTTCTCTACTTTCTCCGGACTGCACTCATTAGACTAAATATTCTTTCGCAAATTGTATTGGATTGTGGAATTGAGAGGATGTGGACCACAATTTCCTACAAATGAATGATATTTAAAAATGTTATCCATTTCTCAAAAATTATTTTTTTAAGTTTACTTTAGTCATATTCAGTAAAAAATTGTCGAATAAACAGACATCTTCGTATAGAAGGTCAAAATCGCAAGTAACTGTTTTGTTAATCCTTTAATTGGCGAAAATTTGACTTTCATGTTTGGTTTTAACGACAAAACATAGGTATGATTGAAATTTGTTACTTTTGAAGTCGAAACATTTCTGTAAAAAAATTAAGCGAGCCACTTTAACTATCGTTAACTCTTTAACATACATTTCCTTTAACTCTTTAACGAGCCTCTTTAACATTTTAACGTACATTTTCGTACATATACAAATTTTATTGTCGGGATTTTTAGAGGCAATGCGGGATTCAGGATTTGTCTGCTGAACTCGGTACAGTCCCGTTCAAATAGTTTCAAGTAGTTAAATAAAATTTAATTTAAAAAATAGCTTAAGTCGTTTCAAAAAGTTTGGCAACCCTTCTTCGAAGGGGACCATGTGGACCCAGGTTGAGAAACGCTGCAGTAGTGTATGATTTATCGGTTAATTTATTTTATTTATATATAAATAACAATTAAGTAAAACTTACCGAAGTTATAGTATGCGTATTGAGAACAGTATCGTTAATCAAAATTGCTAGCCAAATACATAATCCGCAACTTATGATAACTGCCAAAGTCCATCCGATTCGATGTGATAGAGGTGTTTGTTTTTTGCTAGGATCGAAAATGTAATTGAAACCATTGATAGAACACTGGCTAAAATACAACTTTGCAGACTTCATGTCTCGTGAGTATCCGCAATCAATTCTGATATTGCACGTGTTTTATAGTGAAATTGATTTCTTACCATTACATCGATACGTTAATTAAAAAGCTTCGTAATTACACGAATGATTGTAATACATATCTAGTCAATAATTCAAAAACGAGCTTTCATCAGCAAATGTAAAATGAAGATAGTATATCTATACATAAGTACAACGCCTGGATTAAATGTAAATAAATATGTACATACATACATTAATGTACAATACAATCAGTGGTGTCATCCCAATTTCAGAACAATTGGTTTCCGATATATGTATATTTATATAATTAAATCCACAAAAAAGGTGATAAAAGCGATATCAAAGCGACCCATTGGTCTACTTTCAGCGGTTCACAAAGCTCTTCACAAAGGTTATTACAGAAAGGCTGAAGAATATCCTCGACGAGAAACAACCTATATAACAGGCAGGGTTTAGGGGAAAATTTCTGCACAATGGATCACCTCCAAGTAGTTGGCGAACTAATCGAGCGCGCCAACAAATACCAACGGCCATTGTGTCTAGGAATCGTCGATTATGAGAAAGCCTTCAACACACTTAGTCACAATGCAGTATTCAACGCCCTACAAACACAGAGAATGGTGGAACCTTATGTGGGGCTGTTAGCTGCAATATATAAGAACGCCATGGCTTAGGTTAATTTTTTTTCTGGTACAGATATATTTAGCATTGGAAAAGGAGTAAGGCAAGGAGACACGATATCTCCTAAACTATTCAATGCGTTGCTTGAGGGCGTGTTCAGGAACGTGGAATGGGACACAGCCGGAGTAAGCATCAACGGTCGCTTCTTGAGTCACCTTCGGTTCGCAGACGATATAGTTTTAATGGCTCGTGATCCAACTGACCTACATAACAGACTAGCATAGCTGGACAGAGAAAGTAGAAGAGTAGGATTAAACATTAACGTAGATATGACCAAACTAATGTTCAATAGTTATTTCATGCCTTTGAAAAAAATGTCGACTTTCGGCTTCCTTTGGGTATTTCCAGTTCTAGGCAATACATTTTATGACTTTTTACTCAGAAGGATATCGGGTGCAGCTGTGCAGTTCACATTTAATTGGTAATAGTTAATTTTGCTAGTGCATAACGGAAAAGATGGTCCTTCCTTATACCTGCTATGTATTCGACTACGAATAAAACAATATTAATTATAAATGTAATTAATATATTTAAAATTAATATATAAATAATTTTTTATTATTTAAAATTAATATATAAATTTTTAACAAAAATGACATGAATTTTTGATTTCAAACTATGGGTTTCCGGAAACTTTTGATTTTGATTTTTCCGGAAACTTTTAAAACAACGGGAATATAATACAACAGTGCTAATTGAACAGTGCTAAATTGATATAAACATTATAAAATAATATATATTTTAAACACTTTATTGGACATATTAAAAGGGTTTTTGCTAAAATAAGCATAGATATTAGTGTAGAACTACATACGTATGTAGGATTGGAATGACTGAGAATATTTTAAGTTGGTAGAACTCTGGCTGTCATTCGGGCACTCCGGCGATGGCCGAGCCTGAAGCTAGACATTAAAACGAGTTGGTAAAGGCTTTGACTTTGAATATCCTCCCGCACACATTCATGGATCCCATATGTATGTATGTACATATATACAAAAGGGTACACATTAGTGGTAGCTAATGTACATTTACATCATAATTGACTTTAAAATCTCTATAAACAAACATAAGGTTATCTCTCGTTTATCAATTATAATTATATCTTTAAATGGAATATTGCTTCTAAAATATAATGTTTAAATGATTTAATCAGTCCACAGTACTGGGTCAAAGCTATGTGAAAAATGTATTAAATTTTGTATGATGTCCTGTAAATGACTGAAAGAAACGAAACTATTGTTTATTCTAATGATCTTCATAAAGAAAATATACACATACATATGTGTATGACAAACGTAATTTTTATAAAGTTGAAAAAAAAGGTTTCTTAAGACAGCAACTTTATTTTCATTTTCAACATTATTTGTATTTTCATTTCAACAAAATTAAATTGATTGACAAAATGGTTTCCAAAGGAATGTAGGCTAAAACAGTTTTTGACTTGAAAGGTATTGATATGATGTGTTGATATAAGTGGATATATGTAAGATAAATAAGGTACAAATTTTATAATGGATGATGACTGTGTATAAAAACAAAATAAAATATAAAATGACTTATGATAGTGTTTTTATTCAATGAATTGGATTATACGTGATTGTTGACGTTTACGATATACTTTTTTTAATAGATATATGATGATTTCAAAAGAAGTAAGAATGGAACCTCCAATGAAAAAATTAACAATGCCACCATAGAAAGCTGAAAAAAAAAGTTTTACCCATTTAATTTAATTAAATCGTATTTTTGGATATAATAAATATTAAGAAATAATAAATATTATTACCTAAAGTATCGTTCCAATTCATAAAAATATCAGTGCGAAATTTAGAAGAGCTTATCTTGGGATAATAAACTGCCATCATTCCTATTTTCACTCTGTCTGATTTCCTTAAAACAATATGTAATTGAGGCAACATTTTCAATAAAAATACATGGTTTTAAATGTTTATTTTTTTTACAATGCAAGTACTGAATGTTAAATAATTGATACTAGGGGTTCCAAAAAACCACCCGAAAGAAAAAACCAGTTTTCGTTTTTTTACAAATAAAAAGCCGGCTAACCGGCTTTCACCGGTTTCAAAAAATTTAGATTTTTTTAAATTTTAAATTTTTATGTCGAAAAATAAATTGTTAATATATTATATTATGCAAAGAAATAATTGCTTATAAATTAAATTTAGTTATAACCATTATTAACTTTTATAAGATTATTATTATATATAATATTATTATTACAAATTTAAAATTTAATAATAAGATTTTATTTAAATTTAATATAAATTTTAATAATAAAATTTTATTTAAATTTAATATAAATTTTAATAATAAAATTTTATTTAAATTTAATATAAATTTTAATAATAAAATTTGTATTATATATCACAACCGTAAAGTGGCAGACCTTGAATATGCACAAATAATTAAATGATTTAAATTAGCTACTGTCAATAGTTTATGACCTGGTCTTCGTTCTTTACTAAATCTCAAAGCCAGAGAATATAATATATATCTAAATCTATTTTTTTTTGTTCAAATAAATATACGCCTAGTCCCCAAGAAAGTTTGGATTTACACATTTTTTTCGATCTTTCGTTGAAATTTGAAATTCATAATTGTTAATTTTGAGGAACAAAACATCAGTTAAAGAAAATCTTAAAAAGCCGGTTGATCGAGCCAAAAAAGCCGGTTTCCGCGTTTTTGAAAAATGGTAAAAAGCCGGTTTTTCAGTTTCGGTTTTAGCCGGCATGGAAGCCCTAAATTTATACAGTAACCAAGTAAACAGATTATATTTAAAGTTTTTTTTTGTAGGATTACGGTAATAAATTTTTTTTAATAGAATATTGTATACTGGTACTATAACAAATAAATTTATGTATGCGAAATTTCAAATACATTGAGTCGGTGTAAGTGGCTTGAAAATTGATTCCAAAAATACTTATATAAATAAATTCAATATCGTCAAGTAAAATAAGATCACAATGAAAACGGAAAAATTGATGATTAACTTTTTCAAATACATACTTTAAATATCCACTATAAAAGGCCGAATGATGTATTTTACTACTATGAGCAGACACTTTGTAAAAATAATCAGAGCATTGGTATTTACAATTGCAATTTAAACCAAATGATTCTTTAGATATAACGGTAAAGAAATATTCTGAAAATAAAAAGGACATATGTATGTATGTATGTATGTATAATTCGTTCTACATATGTAAGTGGCTAACAAAAAATACAGGCTTACCTTGATTTGAACGTAGACATTGATTATCAATTAATCTACACTTTCTTCTTAAGTCTTAAATTTGAAATAAGTAAATACATATCAATTATTTCCTCTTTGAATTATACAAAATTATACAATACTACACACCATATCCAAAGTCCGGATAATAAAATGGAATACAACCGCATCTTTCATAAATGGCTGATGCCCGACATCTTGTCATACAAGTTTGAAAGCTGTAAAATTCATCCATTGAGATGACTTCGTCAAACATCCAGCAATTTCGATCATCTTGGTCCAAATGTAATAAATCTGACGCACTTTCTACAAGAGCAGGTGTGACTTCAATTTTTATCAGTTGGTTATATTCAATAGTGATTGATTTTGATGTTATGTCGGGATAATCTATAGGACCACTGATCAATACCTAAAAAATGAAAAATGTCATGTTTTTTTTCACATGTACACATAATTTGATTAATAATAAATTAAACTGACAGATGATCCGTAAATAGGTTTTGTTGGTGATAAATAATCATTTTTGTCAACTTCAAAAACCACATTTATTCCTCCAAATCTAAAAAGTGATATTTTGGTATTATTTTATATACATGTGTGTATATAAAGTTTTATGTACACATTTTTACTCTCAAAGTAAGTCTCACATTTGATAGCCCCGTACGTAAAATGGTTCCCTTTTCACTTCAGAATTATTAGTATAGTCCCTGTAAAAAATGTTTTTGAAAAAACACTAATATTCACAAAATCTTAAAATTAAAAGTTTTACCCATCCAAAAGATGTTTTATTCCTTTGTAATTGAATGCGCAACAATATCCTTCACTAGTTTGTATCATTTCAAAGTATTGTGAACAGTTTATTGGTTTTGAACGCATGTAACATGCTACTAATAAGTTTTTACAATCTTGTTGTAACTGCAAAAAATTTGATTAATTTTTAATTAATATGTTATTACTACCACCTTACATACATTTTTTTTAAATTATAAAATGTAGTCATCCAATTCTCTTCAGGCTATGCTTTTTATGGTGCGTACACTCTAAGCCAAGGTTTCCCAAACTATGTTCCGTGGAACACTGATGTTCCACAGAACGTGAATATGTGTTCCGGGGAAATTTGGAATGGTTTAATACGCTGCAAGACATTTAAACATATTTTACTTCACATTGAAAGGTGAGTATTGATCAATATACACTGATGTTTATGACGTTTTATTTTTATATTTACTATTATGTGTTACCCAACATAAAAAAATACGTGTTCCGTTAAAATTTCCGGATTTGCGAAGTGTTCCATTGCAGAAAAAGTTTGGGAAACCTTGCTCTAAGTCAACGAAGGCAAAACTTAGTTGGGACCAGTAGCGTACAAAATATCGAAATAAAAATTAAATTAAATATCAAAATTAAGACTATTATTATTATATTAAAATTAAATTCAAATATCAAAACTACTGGGATAATCTACCGCACGGCCTTGACATTTGTATGTATGTACATATATGTGCATATTTGGAATATTGATACATAAAAATGTAGTACCTCCTTCATAAGAATGTCCACTGGATAATTGTACTTTTGCAATATATCGAAAATATGTTCATAAGTGTTGTTATTATACATGTGATAATCAAATGTAGAAAATGTGAGGAGAGAACTTAACGACTTTCCGAATGCATCAGCCTCTTCTTCAGACACGTTATTTTGTAATCTATTTTATATAAAACTAACTATTAGTCCATAAGTCAATATATTTCAAAAAAATATCGATTAACTCACAAAATATTCTTGAAATGTTGAAATTTGCTCTTGGAAACCTTATTCACATTGCAAATAGCGATGGATGGAAACGGTATTTTTGATATATCATATGTATGCGATACCACCTTTGAACAGAAATACATATGTACACACAGTGTTAGATGAATATATAAAATGTTTTTTATACATATTAATGGAATCCATATTATCATATGCTACCGAAGTAATTGTGTGATTGTTGTTGAATTTTCTTCTTATTACAATGCAAATCCAAACACATGCGATACAACTAGCAATTATTGTAATTGCCCAACCGATCCGGGTTAAACGATTATTCTTTTTATTATTTGTTCCTAAATATTGTAAACCATGGAAAGTGGACTTCAAACCTGTATCGGTCATACTTAATAATTTTATATAAAAATTCAGCTAAATGTCCGCCCGAAGTAAAGGCTCACAAAACACGGTGATTCCATTAAAATTATTGACTAATATGTGTATATAAAAATATATACTAATATGTGATATGTCTGATGAGGAAATTAAGTATTCTATTTTAACAAAAAAATAAAGCAATAACGTTTTTCAATAAAAAATTGAAAAACGTTATTGCTTTAAAATTGAGTACTTAATATTGAAAAGAAAGTGTTCAAATAAAAGTCATCAAAATTCTACGATTTCATTTGAAATAATTGCTACATAATTATATGTACACATGTACAATTTATTATGGAATACTAATCGTTGAGCTTTCTAATAAATTAATTCCATGGGGGCTAATTAGTATCACATTTGTCATGTTCATTTGTATATATTATATGTATGTATATGCATATAAACAATTAATAAATGTGAATTGAATTATATTTAATTTTTCAAATTGTATTTCTGTTGAAATCATTCAGATAATTTTTTTTTCTTTAAATTTAAATTGTATTTCTGTTGAAATCATTCAGATGTTTTCAAAAGCAGTCGGATAAATGGAAGTGTTGGGAAGCAGGAAAAAGGGAACAAGGTGGTTTGAATAAATGTTGGAATGTAAACTAAGCTAAAAAATGAAATTTATATTTTAAAAGTTATAACCAGTTATAGGGCGGGTGATAGGTTTCGACCGTTTATCTGTCTATAGAAACTCAGTTCAGTTTTGAAGAAAATCTTTATTGCTCAGTTAATACAGGTGTATGTACGGTGAAGGAAATAGTTGCTTCGGAGGAGTGAGCAGGTTGATCTCCAGAAGCTCACTGGAATCTGAGGATGATGCGCTGATGGTTTATTTATTTATTTTGTTGAGAAAATTAACAATTTATTAAATTACATAAATTGATAAAAGAAAATAACTATTTTATTAACCATTATAAAAAACCATTATGAATTTTTACATATATATATATATATATATATATATATATATATATATATATATATATATATATATATATATATATATATATATATATATATAAATATATATATATATATAGGTTTATATATACTAGTTAATTGTGCAACGCGTAGCTTGGCTGGTGAGATCATATTCTGGAAGATTCCTACGTGTTCGAGGTTATCCTTTGTGTGCTGTTCCTTAAGGTTTGGTTGGTGCGTAACTATGTAGTAAGATCATCGTTTCCGGGGCTCTCGTGTACTCGTGATTGTGTATCTGGAGCGATTTGATGGTGTCTTTGTCCTAGTTTGAACGAAGGTAATTCGGCCAAGGTTGACTTTACGTATTCGTACAGGACGCGATGCTGTAATTGAGTTCGATGGGGAAATAGGTGAAATCATCGACCTCGATTCAGTATAGTACTAGTTGTGCTATATTCCTACATTCCTAATTATTAAACGGGCATGGATGAAGACTCCAAATTAAGATATAATTATTCAATGTATGTATTGCAAAGTTGGATATGGGTGACGATATCGACGGTTGATACACTTTTTTCTTATTAAAATGTATATGATGATTTCAAAAGCAGTTAAGATGGAACCACCAATGAAAAGGTTGACAATACCACCGTAGAGAGCTGAAATAAAAAAATGTTTATAATTGTATTAAATTTTATTATATGTATGTATATAAATGTATTCTTACCTAAAGTATCGTTCCAATTCATAAAAACATCAGTGCGAAGTTTAGCACAACTTATTTTCGGATAAAAGACTGCACAAGATCCTAAGTCCAAGTGTAATGAATCTAAAGCCCTTTGGAATAAAAATGAATCAGCTATTTTATAACATAAATTATATATGTAAGTACATATGTATAAATATTATATAATACTTTTATGTATATGAAAGTATATAATATGTGTATATGAAATTAAAAACGTTTTTACATACTTAAAATATGCATAATAAGCGGAATGTTGTAGTTTTCCGTGATATACAGACACTTGATAAAAATTATCAGTGCACTGGTATTTGCAATTGCAATTTAAACCAAGAGATTCATTGGAAGAAATGCTGAAAAAGTATGCTAAAATCAAAAAAAAATTTCAACTCACCACTTGGCATATACAATATATCATATATATATATATATATATATATATATATATATATATATATATATATATATATATATATATATATATATATATATATATATATATATATATATATATATATATATATATATATATATATATATATAATATCGCTATTCTGTGTGTCTGTCTGTCTGTCTGTCTGATATAACGCTCACCGTACTACAATCGTTTTAATTCGATATACATATGTACAGCACAGCTAAACCACTTCCAAAACGTATATTTATATACGATTACAATAACATAATAAAAAAAACTTCTATATATACTATTTGCTACCAATGTTTCCTCTTGGCAGAGTTTACCGCCATCTACTGAATATTTATTTAATCAATTCATTTTTCTATTGGTGTCATATATTTATATTAAACTAGCTGTATTACCCGGCTTCGCTCAGTATTTGTAATATAAACCGCTTAAACATGACTAATCGAATAGTAAAAATTTTATTAAATTTATTTGAATAGTTTTATTTTATATAAATTTATTTGAATATTCATTTGTTTTTTTTATTTAATTGACTGTCACGAACAAACAAACATATATATTAAGTATCTTTCAAAATTATATGTACATACATATATACCAGAATCCGACGGCAGGGCCCCCGGCGCGAAGGCGCCTTCGCCATCGGCGCCGTCGCCCCCTGGACTCCTCGCCCCCGGGGGCGCAGCCTCTATGGCTTCGCCCCAAAGGCTTCGAATCGAAAAAAATTGAATCGGCGTCTATGAATCGAAAAAAAAAATCGAATGTGTTGTTCCCATCCAACAAACCAATAACCAACCAACTAACCAACCAACTAACCAACCAACTAACCAACCAACTAACCAACCAACCAACGAATATTATATACATACATACAAAGTCTCTTTCAAAATTATACATATATTAGATTAAATATGTATATTTAAAAGGTTTTTGAAAAATATTCGACCGCGTGCGGATCGAACATAGGACCAATACATTTCTTTTAATTTTATTTTTTATTTAATAACTTAATATTCCAACACCCATGCGATGATATTTCATCGGGAAAAACACTGGTATGCAATAAATGTAGAATTAAATAAATTATTTTCTAAAAGATTGACATAATTTTAGTGATTAATGTATTGGGTATCGGGTACAACACTGGTATATACATATATATGTATATAATATCGCTTCAGTATGTCTGTCTGTCTGTCTGTGTAGTCATTTCGATTCGACATTCATATGTACGTCACAGCTAAACCACTGTCATCAAAACGTACGAATAGAATACAACACAAGTTTATGATATTTACAACGAAGTTTATGATATTTACCTTGATTTTTTCGTAAACATTGGTTATCAATCAGTCTACACTTTCTCCTTGAATCTGTAAGTACATAAGTGTGATACAAATATAGTTTTTCAATAATTTGAAAATATACAAACAACAAATACAACATACCATTTCCAATAGGCGGATAGTAAAATGGAATACAACCACATATTTCATATATAGCTAAGGCACGACATTTTGTCATACAAGTTTGATAACTGTAAAATCCTTCTATTGTGACCACTTCATCAGACATCCAACAATTTCGTTCGTCTTGGTTCAAGTGAGATAAACTTGGAGAACTTTCCACCAAGGCAGGTGTAACTTCAACTCTTACCCGTCGTCCAACTTCCATAGTTGTTGATCTAGCTGTCACATCAAGATAATCAATTGGATCACTGACTAATACCTTAAATAATAATAAAAAAATCTTTAAACAATTTCATTTAATTTGTAAACACATTTTTTTGATAATGAATTAAAACTAACAGTCACTCCGTGAATTGGTCTAGTGGGTGATAAATAATCATCTTTTTCAATATTAAAAACGACGCTTACTCCTCCAAACCTACATACATAGAATGGTAAAAAAAACTTTTTATTATATCAAATATCAGAGTATATTTTATTTTCTCTAAATAAGTATTACATTTGATAGCCCAATAAATAATATGGTTCTCTTTTTACTGCAGAATAATTAGTGTAACCCCTGAAATACATTATTTATTTTAAAACCACTATAATAAATCATATTTTTATAAGTAAATATTACAAATTTTACTCATCCTGAAGACGCGTTATTCCTCTGTAATTGAACGTACAACAATATCCTTCGCCAGTTCTTATCATTTCAAAGTAATATGAACAGTTTTGCATCGACGATTGTATGATACACGCGAATAATAAGCTTTCACAATCTTGTTGTAACTGAAAAAAAATCGGATATGACCAACCACGACTTTATCTATGTATTTGAGGAATATAAGAAACGTAAAAAAATATTCGATAATCAAACACACATAGACGTTCACACATACCGGATATGAGAGCACTTTCGAAACAAATTGAGCGCAAATGTAAGAAAACTTACACAAGACAAAAGTTCTACTTCTGGTTGACGGATTTTATTCGATTTTTTTTATTACTTAAAATCACTATAAATATAATACACATTAAATATCAAGAATGCAATATTGTTTTAAAAAAAAATTACTACTTCCGGTTTAAGAATTCTATCAACTATAAGTCAGTACATACAGAATACAAATATAATTTCACAGCTAGTTACGTTCAGGGGTGTGTACATAATCGTGGTCATAACATTTTTGACTTTTCACAGAGGAAAAAATTCCACTTCCGGTTTATTAAATTTAGTGATTTTTTTTTAATTTCATCACACTGATACAAGAATCATACTTGATTTTTTTCACGATTAAGGGGTCGAAAAAAATAGTGGAATAAAAATCGTACAGGAGTAAACTGCCACTTCCAGTTGACGAATGATTACCAAATCATATAAATAGCTTGGTATTAATCTTAAACTTCTAGATATGACATTTCAGTTCAATAAACCAAGAGGTTTCTGCGAATAACATAAAAATAACCTCGACTCTCTAGAGTAAAAGTACTACTTCCGGTTCAGATAAAAATAATCAAAAAATGTTAGGCTATAAAATTTATGATTTCTAGTAAATGTAAAAAACTTTCAGTATGATTTGGTTAGCGGTTTGGGAGATAATTAAATTCAAAAACTTAAAAAAAGAGGACACTTACATATAAGGGGAGGTACCGTTTCCAGTCAACTTAAAATTTTGAAAAAAATTAACTTCGTATCGATAAGAATTTCAGTAACCGATACTAAGTTTCAGTTCGATAGGACTAACGGTGTTCAAAAAATCCCCAAAACAAACAGACACACATTTTTTCTAAATCATGAAAACGTGATCAATGATCAATTCTAAGTTCGAATCAGTCAAAATCTCGCGTTCGAATTTTCGCACGATCACAAAACTTCATTTATTGTTACTACGTTCATAGATAAAGTAAAAAGTGTCAATACCTCCTGCATAAGAATATCCACTGGATAATTGTACTTTTGCAATATATCGAAAATATGTTCATAAGTATTGTTATTATACATGTGATAATCAAACGTAGAAAATGTGAGGAGAGAACCCAACGACTTTCCGAAGGCATCAGCTTCTTCTTCAGACACACTATTTTGTAATCTGTTTGATATTAAACTAATTGACAATTAGTTCATAAGTTACTATATTTCAATATATATCGATGAACTCACAAAATATTCTTGAAGTGTTGAAATTTGCGCTTCGAAACCTTATTCACGTTGCAAATAGCGATGGATGGAAACGGTATTTTGTAGGCTTCATACGTATTCGATACCACCTTTAAATACATATATAGTTTTCATTGAATTATTTAAAAAAAATAATTTCACTAATACAATCTATGAATAGGTACTAACCGCAGTAATCGTATGAGTGTTGTTAAATTTATTTCTTATTGCAAAAGAAATCCAAATACAAGCGACACAACTAGCAATTATTGTAATCGCCCAACAGATTCGCGAATAGTGACTATCTTTTTTATTTCCCGTTGCCAAATATTGTAATCCATGAAACGTTGACTTTTTTATGTACACACTTGTAACAGACATACTTTATAATTCCATATACAGGTAAATATCTAGTTTGGAGTCTCTGCCGAAAGTGATACTCGCCTTCGTAATCGTTACATTATATACTATATCAATTCGTTTAAAATCATTAACTGATTTGATTGACAAACAATTAAGAATTCCATTTTGACTAAAAATAAAATCAATGTCTTTCAAAATATATAAATTTACAAACCCAAATTGAGTGTTCAAATATGTATATAAAAAAAAATACACACACACACAAACTTAGAATCGAAAACAATTATTTGACATAAATAATTCCAGCAACTAATTGCTTGTTAGGCTTTCTAATAAATTAATTAAAAAATAAAAAATTGAATTCAGGGTTGTTTCATTTTTTTTATCTACTAAGTACAAAATAAATAAAAAATGTTAAAGGTCTTTGTTTTTTAATTCCACTGAAACCTTCTCTAATAGTTCTCTTGTTTATTTTTAATTTCTTTCTTTCCGAACTACTAAACGACTTATGCTGACACTTCGAATATACGATTCCCGGAAAGATGCACTAAATTACACTAAATAGTAGCGCAGTTTCGAGGAGTCCTAATTTCCAAAGGCGTTCAAAAAGAACTTACGCAATAGAATTTTACACACCCTCGGATAACAAACAACTACCCCTTGACGCTTTTTTGTGGAATTCTATTGCGATAGTTCTCCTTGGGCATCTATGAAAGTTAGGATGTCTCGATAGTGCAACTATCTCGAGTGCATTTTTCCGGTCACCGAATATAAATGGGTCTACGTGACGAGACAGAATGTTAAATTACAGAAAACACAAATATCGGAAGGCAAAGACCGAAAATCGAAAGATCTTAAGTCGAAAGAACAAAAAAAATGGTGCATGGTAAACGGTACATACTCACTTAATTTGCGCGAGCAGGATACAACAGGAACAAGAGGAACATGCTTTTTCTCCCGTATTCTGCGCGCGCACATTAATACGAGGGGAAAAGCCTGTTCCTCTTGTTCCTGTTGTATCCTGCTCGCGCAAATTAAGTGAGTATGTACCGTTTACCATGCACCATTTTTTTATGATCTTTCGATTTTCGATCTTTCGATTTTCGATATTTGCGTTTTCTGTAATTTAACATTCTGTCTCGTCACGGAGACCGAATATAAATATATGCTTTTCCTCCCGTATGTACATGTTCCTCTTGTTCCTGTTGTATCCTGCTCGCGCAAATTAAGTGAGTATATACGTGAGTATGTACCGTTTACCATGCACCATTTTTTTTTTTTGATCTTTCGACTTAAGATCTTTCGATTTTCGATCTTTGCATTCTGATATTTGCGTTTTCTGTAATTTAACATTCTGTCAAATCACGGAAACCGTAAATATATATACATATATTTTATTTTATTTTATCTTCAATTTATACCAGGAAAGCCTAACAGGTAACCTCAATGCGCCTTCCTGGCCAGAAACATTATTAATGACTAAACAGTAGTTTTCGATTTAATAATTACGATGTAATTTTTTGATTTAATAGTTACGATTTTTATAAATTACGAAACTTTAAAATTTTAAGATAGTTAATTTTTTTGAAATCAGTATTTCACTGTAGTTTTATTTCAATGTTTAAAAATTTAAGTCTTCTACAATAAATTTCACTTTTTTGGAACATTATAAAATTATGTGATAAACAGTGAGCTGCCCTAGGATGCGCCAGCTCGAAATAAATTGGTTTCTTTCGTCAATTTCTATTTTTTTGCTCTCTAGAGAGCAAAAAAAAGGTTAACAATAGAAATCAACAATAGGATCCCGTTTCAGCGCATTTTCGCGCCTATCTCTGGTAATAAGTTCACAAGTACTGTAACATTGGAAGTCAAAAATTGATAATCAACATGAAATTTTGTAATAAGTAACCGTAATCAGGAATATCTATAACTAGGAAACCAAGACAATAAAATCCAATTAAAGATAAATTGATTTATTTCAGGGTACATATTTTATTTTATTTTATTTTTACATAGATATATACCAGGAAAGCTTGACAGGAAGACCCCAATTCGCCTTCCTGAACAATTAATTACAAACAATGCAACATTTTATTATTACATACATCACTATATTTCCAGAAGCTGAAGAACACGAAACAACAATTACTTAATTAATTAATTTCAGAATTAATCCATTGAGACATCTATGGATTTTAGATTTTTGCACGTAATTTTTACAAATTATACACACAATAAAACAGAAGATTTATGACAACAGGAAAGATGATTTTTTGCCAATTTTGAGGAACCTTTTCAACAATGATCAGATAAAATTGGCAAACTCTGATAAGAAAAGATCGATTTGGAGTCACAAATACCCCCAAATCTAACCAGCAGTATGACGAATCGAACCCACTGATCACTTGGTGCTAAACATACCCGCTACCATTAAGCCATATGTACATACAAACCTTACACATATTTTTTAGTGCAGATAAATCATACATATGTACATACAAATTTATAAATTTAAAAATTCTTATGTTATACACATATAATTATATTTCTATCTATATTTTCCCCCTTCAATTTTTAGTGTAAGGAAATGTTTCAATATACATATACATATTTATATCTTATTCCATCAATAATATAATTCATATGGATTTATAAGCAAAGACAAATATTTAAAGCGTATGATTTGTTCAGTGCATCATTGCATATTCACATCTGTATGTATGTATGTATGTATAAAAAAAGTCAATTCTACACAAACGGTCATTGGCAACGGCCTATTTTAATTGCACACGCTACATTAATTTTATGAAATACATACATATAAGCTTAGAAAACATCTAGAAAATAAGGAAATTAAAATGAGAACACATGATGAGTTAAGCAGTAATCGAAAAGACGTTTTATCGGGTAAGGATGATTAAATAAAAAACAATGATGAAATACATATTATTATTCAGTGTATTGAAAAATCAGTGATCGTTGACGCCTACAATACATGCGATATTTTCTTGTTAAAAGATATATGATGATTTCAAAAGAAGTAAGGATAGAACCACCTATAAAAAGATTGACAATACCACCGTAGAGCGCTGAAATAAAAATATTTCCAGTTTTAATTTAAATGTATGTACATATGTATATGTCTGTATATTCTACTTTTGTGCATTCATTAAATGGATTAGTACCTAAAGTATCGTTCCAACTCATAAAAACATCAGTGCGAAATTTGGGACAACTCATTTTTGGATAATAGACTGCCAATACTCCAAAATCTATCTTCGTTAATGGATTTATTGATCTTTATTATGTGTATGTAAAAATCGACAATTTATAATATTACAAAGAAAAATATAGATATATTAGAATTATATAAATATTTATATATGTAGGTACATATGTATATATGTACATATATTTTATACATACTTATAAAATGCATAAAATGCGGAATGCTGTATTTTTCCCTGAAGTGTAGTAACTTGATAAAAATTGTCAGAACATTGATATTTGCAATTGCAATTTAAACCAAGCGATTCTTTAGATAAAACGCTAAAAAAATATGCTGAAATCATTAAAAAAATAATACATCATTCTATTGAGCGTCATAATGTTTAATGTGTATACATACATATTACGGTGCGTACTGACCAAGCCAACGAAGGCAATCGAATTGGATTCAGTTTTGGAACCAGTGGGGTACAAAATATCGAAATAAAAAAATAAGTTTCGGTCGTAAGCAGAGAAACTATAATATTTCTCTGATCGTAAATGCGTATCGTCGTAAGTCAAAACATTGTAAGCCGAGGACTACCTGTATATGATTGTTGATGATCTAATTTAAGCCCAAATCTCTAAGATTTATTGTGTATATCCTGTTTTAACTTTCGATATTTAATTTTAATTTTAATATAATAATTGTAGTTTGAATTTTGATATTTAATTTAAATTATTTAATTTAATTTTTGATATTTTATTTTTATTTCGATATCGAACCTTTTTTTTGCACTCTAGCTTTGTAAATAGACCCAAAACGCCCAGATTCCTGGAAAAAGCACGCTGGTTATCCGCCCTTTAGTGATAAGTATTACATATCGCCAAAAGCAATTTTTTTCAAAAGAACAGTAGCGTTAGGTGTTGACAGAATATGATTTAAATAGCGGTTTTTAAAAAATAATTTTCGAAGAATCGTTTGATTTTTTTCGGTTGTAAATGCGAATCGGTGCGAATGCGGTCGTAAGTCGATTATTACCTGTATATGAACTAATTTTAGCTCAATTTAGAAAATTTATTTAAATTGTGTATGTTCTATTTTAACTTTCGATATTTAATTTTTATTTCGATACTAGCTGAACCCGGCCTGCGTTGCAATGCCAGAATAAGGCCCTTTCCCGTTCCCGTTCCCGTTGCATTCCCGTTCCCGTTCCCGTTTCAAGTGATGGTTGGAGCTCTACTAACGTCTCTTCAACACCGTGTCATAATAAACCAATTGGTAACGTGTTTACCAACGAACACATTTCCTTGACTACACAATGGCGCTTCAAACTTTCGCGTCGGTAAAATCGTAATTACAAATATTATTATTAAGAGTTTTTATCCCGTTTTTTTTCACAGTAAGCTTCCCGGACATGCATATAACAAATCCTGAAAGTTTTCAAGCCGATACGAGACAGACAGACAGACAGACAAACAAACATTCAATTTAATATACGTATGTATATATTTTGTACGCGAATGGTCCCAACGAGCGCTAACCACACGCGTCAGTACGCACCAGTATTTGAATGTAAGTAATATTTACCTTGATTAGTGCGTAAACATTGATTATCGATTAATCTACACTTCCTTCTTAAATCTTTAAGTTCATACAAGAATGTTTAATAAATTATTTTTATTTTCAAATACGACGAAATTATACAATACTAAAACACATACCATATCCAAAGGGCGGATAGTAAAATGGAATACAACCGCATATTTCATAAATAGCTAAAGCACGACATCTTGTCATACAAGTTTGATAGCTGTATGTTCCTTCTGATGTGACCACCTCATTAGTCATCCAACAATTGCGATCATCTTGGTTCATTTGAGATAAACCTGGAGCACTTTCCACGAGTGAAGGAGAGACTTCAATTCTAACCCTTTGGCCGATTTCAATAGTTGTTGACTTTGCCGTCACGTCCAGATAATCTGTAGATTCGCTTACTAGTAGCTGGCGAGATTAAAATCACAATTATTAATAATTCAATTTCATTTGTAAATACATTTAAATTAATAATTAATTGAAACAAACAGTTACTCCGTGAATTGGTCTAGTTGATGATAAGTAATCATTTTTATCAACATTAAAAATCGCACTTAATCCTCCGAACCTACATTGAATGTAATACGTACATAATTTGTTATTTATTGATTCATTAAGCTTCATCTATACAAACATATACATATCATCTCAAATGAACTCACACTTGATAGCCTAATAAATAAATTGGATCTTTTTTCACTGCAGAATGATTAGTATAGCCCCTGCAACAACTTAATTTTTTAAAACCACTACAACCACTTAAAATTTATAATATATTAAAATTTTACTCATCCAGAAGGCGCGTTACCCCTCTGTAATTAAACGCGCAACAATATCCTTCGCCGGTTCTTATCATTTCAAAGTAATCTGTACAGTTTCTTGATTGTGATTGTATGAAACACGACATTATTAAGCTTTTACAATCTTGTTGCAACTAGAGTAATAATTCAAAACTTTTGTCATCGCTAATTCAAAATTAGGTATTATGTAATTATCATATTTGTACTGTAAGAATGCGGCTAGGGACTGCAAAATCCGATACCGGTATTATCGAAATAAAAAGAACAATTCTGGTATTACCGTTAATTTTGGTATTTTTTTAAATTAATTAATTTTTAATAAAATAAAACATTGCTTCCGATATCGTGAGCACCACATGCATGCTTCATCATGTTTATTGAAAAACTAGTGTTGTACCCGATGACATGTCATCGCATGGTTTATGGAAGGGTTTTCCAAACTCTTTCTGCAATGGAACACTTCGCAAACCCGGAAATTTTAACGGAACACTTAGTTTATTTTTTAGGTTGGGTAATTTTTACTAGTAAGAATTTAAAAAAAAATGTTATCAAAACACATTATTTATTTACTAATTATTTTTAAATATAAAACTATAATATAATATAAACATAAAAATATGAATAAATAAAGCACTTAAGAGGGCTGGACCCCAGCGCCTTATGCAGCGAATTTGAAAAAAATCGATACTAACGGTATTCTCTTTTTTTAATATCTGTATTACCAAAGGATAACTTTCGGTCAAATACCGTATCGTTATTTTTGGTATTGCAGTCCCTAAATGCGGTATATCATATAATAAATAAAAATATATATAAAACCTCTTTCATAAGAATGTCCACTGAATAATTATGTTTTGTCAATATTTCGAAAATATTCTCATATGTTCTATTATTGTACAAATGATAGTCAAACGTAGAAAAGGTTAAGAGAGAAGCCAAAGACTTTCCAAATGCATCAGCATCTTCTTCAGAAACATTGCTTTGTAATCTATTTGATACACAATTGATTAACTTTTAATTCACAAGTGATTAAACAAATGCAAACATACATATAATACTTACAATATATTCTTGAAAGGTTGAAATTTGAGTTTCGAAACTTTGTTCACATTGCAAATAGCGACAGATGGAAACGGTACTTTGTAGACTTCATGCGTGTTCGATACCACCTTTGAACAGATACATATTGTTAATATGAATTATTGCAATATACATAACTTGTAGGCGCATATACCAATAATATCTACATATATTACCGTAGTAATGGTATGAGTGTTGTTGAATTTACTTCTTATTACAAAGCAAATCCAAACACAAGCGACACAACTAGTAATTATTGCTATCGCCCAACAGATTCGCGAAGAACAATTTTCGTTTTTATTTCCCGTTGCCAAATATTGTAATCCATTGAAGGTTGATTTTTTTATATACAAACTTGTAACAGTCATACTTTATAATTCCATATAATATTCAGTATGGTGTCAACATCGAATGTAAAAGCTTTCCATCATAATCGTTATTTTATATACTAAAGCCGTTTAAAAGCATTAACTAATATGATTGATAGAGAAATTAAGTATTCCAATTTATCAAAAAATGAAATTAATTTCATTCAAAACCCTGAAAAATGTATATAAAGCCTAAGGCTAAAGGTTAAGCGTTTTCAAATTAAAAACGCACACATAAAAATTGTAAAGTTTTTTTTTATATAAATAAATATGTACAATTTAAGAGTCTATTATTGATTGAACCTACATGACTTTTCCAACTTTCTAATAAATTAATTTTAATAATAGACAATTGTCACGAATATTTACTTCAATTGTATTTTATCTACACACATATGTGTATACGAAATGTCAATAATTAATGTATTAAAAATCAATTCAGGAAAAATTTCAACCTTGATATCTAGAAAACGTGTATTCCATATCGATTCCTGATTATGTTTCTTATTCCGTTTAGAAAACGTAAACGCAGGTAGGCCTATATATTTGAGGATAATAAGAAGACCCATTCATATAAATATCATATTTTCAATATCAACCATTACTTTGTAAATTTTGTATTTATGATGGGAAATGGGGCCATTCCCTTAATTGGATTTTTATAACTTTAAGTGAATTTGTTTTCTCTAAGTATAGATATTACTAAAATGATTGAACTGAATCTTTATACATTAATATCATATGTATAGTGTGTACATATATAATATATACAGTAGAGCCTCGATTATCCGGATTATTAAAAATAAACAAAAATTTAACGGTTTTGCATTTGACGAATTGAAATTGTTGTCAAATATTAACGTTCGTGATGGCATGAAAATTCGAAAATAAGATGGAGAAATCAGTAAGTTGTCTTCAAAATTCAATACTCAAGGAGGTTTGTTTCTTGAAAATTTGATCGCGATTTTATTTTTTTAAACTAAGTTAAAATCCATAATTGAATTTCTTAATAAAGAATAATTTAATATTGATCTTCATCTAATAATATATATGTAATTTCGAAGGGGACTTTGTATGTACATATGTAAGTTTTGGTTCGTAGAATTCGTTATCGAAAACATCAAATTTTCTATGAACACGATATTGATATCGATTTCGATTCCATTTTCGATTTCGATTCCTTTTTCCGTTTCGGATCCCAATTACTATCTCAGTTCCGGATCCGGATTCTTTTTTCGTTTTTGAATCCGGGTTCTTTTTTCAGTTCCGAATCTGGATTCCTGTTTCAGTTCCGGATCTGGATTCCTATTTCAGTTCCAATTCCGATTTCAGTTCCGATTCCGATTTCAGTTTCGATTCCCGGTTCCAACTCCAGTTCTGATTCTGGGTAAAAACACTAGTTTTATTTCTTATACATATGTATATGTAAATGTAGACAAATAAAAATTGAATAAAGATTGAATACTCGTCTTTCTCTATCAGTTGTGATTTTTTCGATTATCCGGACTTCTTTCGTCCCCAATTTGTCCGGATAATTGAAGTTCTACTGCACTCACTTTTTCAAAAGGTTTTTCATTTTATGTACATATATTTGTAATACATACGAGTAAATTAAAAACAATTAATAAAAATTTGCTTTATAAACCAAAATATGGTATACATATGTATTTTTCTTGGATTTTTTACGCTATTACATATGAATAACACGAGATATAAACTGAGGATATGTCTGGAAAATAATGAATATGTTCAGATGTACATATGTACGTATGTATGTGTAGGTATAATAAGTTAAGGAGAAGTCAAAAAATATTGAAAGGCTCTTTAACCAACCAAAGATGAATCAATCAATGATATAAAATACCAAATATAATTATTCAATGTATCGAAAAGCGGGGCATTGTTGACGCATACGAAATTTACGATATTTGCTTATAATAAGATATATGATGATTTCAATAGAAGTAAGAATGGAACCACCAATGAATAAATTGACAACACCACCATAGAGAGCTAAAAAAAAATTTCGCCATTTTTATTCGATCATATTGTACTTTATTTCAAATATAAAAAAAATGATTCGTACCTAGAGTTTCATTCCAATTCATGAAAATATCAGTGCGAAATTTAGAACAACTTATTTTCGGATAATAGACTGCCAACAATCCAACTTTTGCAATGTTTCCGTCATATATAGTTCTATGTAATTCGCAAGAATCAACAATTTTGATGCAAAAAAATAAAAATAGAACATAATATATACACATACTAATATATATGTATATATACATACTATAGAATTTATTAGACACATATACGTACTTGAACCGTGGATAAAAAGAGGAACGTTTTATCTCTTCAGTATAAACAATAACTTTATAAAAATTATCCGCGCATTGGTATTTGCAATTGCAATTTAAACCGGATGATACTTTAGACAAGACGGTAAAAAAATATGCTGTAATCAACAACAAAAAAATTCATCATTCGAATAAGCAACGTAGTACATATGTATTCAACGTATTTAAAAAAAAAACAACCTTGATTAGTGCGTAGACATTGATTATCGATTAGCCTACACTTTCTCCTTAAATCTTTAAATACGTATCTTGAATAAATGTTTTCCTTACTAATATAACATTGTATAACACTATAATACACACCATATCCAAAGGGCGGGTAGTAAAACGGAATACAACCGCATATTTCATAAATTGCCAAAGCACGACATCTTGTCATACAAGTTTGAAAGCTGTAAAATCCCTCTGATGTCACTATTTCGTCAGGCATCCAACAATTGCGATCATCTTGGTTGATATGAGATAAACCTGAAGCACTTTCCACAAGGGCAGGAGTGACTTCTACTCTAACCTTTTGGCCCATTTCCATAGTTCTCGATCTTGCTGTCACGTCAATATAATCTGTAGCATCGCTGACTAGCAACTGAAGAGATTAAAATCCATAATAATAATAATTTCAGTTCATTGATATATGTACCTACATGTTTTACTTGATTTTAAATTGAAACCAACAGTTATTCCATGAATTGGTCTCGTTGGAGAAAGATAATCGTCTTTGTCAATATTATAAATCACATTCAGTCCTCCAAATCTAGAATATTTATATATAAAAATATGTTTTGTGTTTAGTATTATTGGGCATATATGTACGTTTATAACCACTTCATCGCCATAAGTGCACTGGTGCGCGCTCCTTCTATTTAAGGCTATGACTCGAAATTAATTTTGGTTTCTTTACATTGACATCTAAAAATATCCTGTGATACTAATGCAATTGAAAAAAAAGTCAATATTTTTCGTTAGTTTGTGATATATTCCAGGGTTGGCACACATATAATAAAGTAATCGAATCGGTTTCTACAAACGCGTGGCGATTAAGTGGTTAATAAAAAAATAAACCTTACACTTGATAGCCTAATAGATAGTATGGATCTTCTATTTTCTCTGCAGAATAATTTATTAAATCTCTGTAACAAATTCGTGCCTCAAGAGCATTAAAATAAACAATATCTTACATTAAAACATAGATAAAGTAAAAATGTAAATTTTACTTATCCAGAAAGCTCGTTACTCCTCTGTAATTAAAAACGCAACAATATCCTTCACCAGTTCTTATCATTTTAAAGTATTCTGTACAGTTAAGAATCACCATTTGCATGATACACATCTTTATAAGGCTTTTACAGTCTAGTTGTACCTGGAAAAGCACTTTTTTTAAGCTTATATTTATAAAAAAGCACAATTTAATGAAATCTTTTCCTTCAAGTAGATATAGTATACAAGTTTTATTCTAAGCTATACACGAACAGCGACAGACAAATTTCCGCTCCAAAAATGACACAAGGTTCCTACAGAATTGCCTAGCGAAGTTGAGGCAGCGCTAAAAACTGTAAAGAACGGAAAAGCCCCAGAAGAGGATGATATTCCCATTGAGTTGCTTAAATGTGGAGGCTATCCCCTAAATAAAATCTTAGCTAGGCTTTTCAACAAATGCATCCAGAACCAAACCATACCAGAAGAATAGAAAAACGCGACGATAATTTTAATCCACAAAAAAGGAGATAAAAGCGACATCAAGAACTACCGACCCATTAGTTTCAGCTCGGTTTACAAGCTCTTCACAAAGATAATTACAGAAAGGTTGAAGAATATCCTCAACAAAAAACAACCTATAGAACAGGCAGGGCTTAAGGCAAATTTCAGCACAGTGGATCACCTCCAAGTAATCGGCGAACTAATCGAGCGCGCCAACGAATATCTAATGCCAATGTGCCTAGGTTTCGTGGATTATGAGAAAGCCTTCGATTCAGTTAGCCATAAGGCAGTACTTAACGCTCTACAAACACAGGGAGTGCCGGAACCCTATGTGGGACTGTTAGCTGCAATATATTATAAGAACGCCACAGCTTCGGTAATTTTTTTTTTCAGGTACAGATAGATTTAGCATAGGAAAAGAAGTAAGGCAAGGAGACACCATATCTCTTAAACTATTCAATGCGGTGCTTGAGGACGTGTTCAGGAACTTGGAATGGGACACAGCAGGAGTAAAAATAAACGGTCGCTTCATGAGTCATCTTCGGTTCGCAGACGATATAGTTTTAATAGCTCGCGATCCAGCTGACTTAACAGACTAACACAGCTGGATAGAGAAAGAAGGAAAGTAGGATTAAAAATTAACGTAGATAAGATCAAACTAATGTTCAATAGTAATTGCATGCCTAATGGCATCTCATTAGATGATAAACCAGTACAAGCAGTAAATAATTATTTATATTTTGGTCAAATAATTGACATGTCCGGTGGTCAAGAAAATTAAATATAGTGGTATGAAATTAGAATGGAGTGCATTTGGACGAATGAATACAGTTTTCAAATAAAAAAAATGCCACTTTGCCTGAAGAAAAAGATCTTCGATCAATGTGTTTTGCCAGTGATGACGTATGGATGTGAAACTTGGACATTGAACGTCAAGTTGCTACACAAAATCCTATGCACTCAAAGAAGTATGGAACTTTGTATGCTTGGCATAACGAGGAAAGACAGGAAACGGCATTCGTGGGTGAGAAGCATGACAAGGGTTATGGATATAGTGGATAGAGTGAAGAGATTGAAATTGCAATGGGTGGGCCACATGGCTAGAAAAATGGACGAAAGTTGGACAAAAGAGGTGCTAGAATGGTACCCGAGAGAGTAGAAAAGGGTAAAAATAAGACCGAAATAAAGATGGGTAGACGAAATTAGGAAAATATATGGAGTGAGATGGATGAGAGTTGCGCAAAACAGAGATGAGTGGAAGCGTACTGGAGAAGTCTTCATCCAGCAATAGATTGCGAATGATGATAATTTCTTCAATTGTAATACAGAATTAGTGTATGTTAATGCACATTTAGAATCAATATAGAAAAAAATACCAAAACCTCTTTCATCAGTATGTCTACGGGATAATTATTTTTTTGCAATATATCGAAAATATTTTCATAAGTTTTATTATTATACAAGTGATAGTCAAACGTAGAAAATGTTAAGAGAGAACCCAACGACTTTCCAAATGCATCAGCCTCCTCTTCAGAAACGTCGTTTTGTAATCTATTTGATGTACAATAAATTTAAAATTAGTTCACAAGTTATCATTCTATGAAAATATGTCGATTTACTTACAAAATATTCTTGAAACGTTGAAATTTTCCTTTCGAAACCTTATTCACATTGCAAATAGCGACAGATGGAAAAGGTACTTTTGTGATTTCGTATGTATGCGATACCACCTTTGAACACATACATATTTTTGGATTTACATTACAATTTTTAAGTACACCAATAGAATATGATAATTACCGCGGTAATTGTATGAGTGTTATTAAAATTATTTCTTATTATAATGGAAATCCAAACACATGCGATGCAACTAGCAATTATTGTAATTGCCCAACCGATTCGTGTAAAGCTATTATCCTTTTTATTTCCTGTTCCCAAATATTGAAGTCCATGGAAGGTGGACTTTCCAAAGTACAGACTTGCTAAAGTCATACTTTATATACATATATGTATGTACATATGCTTAGAGTCTCCACTGAAAGTGAAAACTACCAATATCAATCATTGTATTATATAAAAAAGCAATTCAATAAAAAATATGAATACTGATGATTAATGATTGATAATGAAATTAAGTGTTGAAATTAAGAAATTGATGTTATGTAAATACGATTCTTTGAAATATTAATATAATAACTCGATATTAATTGAATTTTCCAAAAAATATATATACCATTAATTCTAACAGCTGATTATTTGTTGGGATTTATAGTAAATTAATTCATAAAAGGTAGATTAATATCACGTATCTTCGTTTCTTTTTATTTTGAAGTCAATGTTTTTAAATCAAAATTTAAATAAATAGTGTATACATGCTAACATACACAATTATAGTTTAATATATACTTTTATTGTATATATAGTGTAATATATGTATGTATACTGTATATTTGGTGTAGGAGTTTTAATGGTCGGTAGTCCGGTGTCAATCCATCCCGAAGTTTATTAAAGTCTTCAAGACTTTTACATTGGATCTTAACATTAGAATAATATAATACTATGATTACTAACCAAATTAAATTAAAATTGTAAAATAGAAAATGATCAGTAGATTAGTAGCTATTAAAATAGATATAAGATATATTGTGAACATAATTTCGTAATAATAAAAAGCATTTAAAAATCAAAATAATACACAATTTTAGGTGAATTCAATTTTATTTCGATCAAGAAGCTTTTTTTACTACGAAATAAGTCTTCTTTCGCATTATGAAATTTGATAATCCCCGAGATTATTTTCAAGCTTCTCAAGTGATCAAATTAAGAATTGAAGACAAGAAGAATTGCGAAAAAATATTAGACGATACTATAGGTAAATCTATTGATACTTAAATTGCATTATGTAATGTGTACTGATTAAGTACACTATTTTTACTACCTACATATAAAAAATTTTAAATTAATAATTAAATCGAAGTTTGAAATTTTTTTTTTGAATTGCAATAAATAGGGGATTTATGTATGTACGTATAATGCATACATATACACATAATGTATGTATGTATATTTATGTAATAATGTATCAAAATATTAAATTAAACAAATACATATATAGTACTCACCGAAGATTTGAAGAAAATTTGCAACGACATTTAAAATTCAACACAAAAACACTCCACTTCACTTGTTTCAATTGTCGATCACTCATTTATTTTATTTAAATTTAATTCACAACTTACGCACGAGGGTCACCCGTGATCAGACATTTACGCGAATTTCAACGTTTGAAATCGGAATAAAAAACGGGAAATAACTCGATAAAATAATACACATTAGTCGAATCGAGCATTCGACTGTATTTTGGGAGAATTAAATGCAAGTCTGATTGCAGAGTGATAATTCGACGATTGATTTTATTCGAAACGCGAGCGTTCACAACTGCAGGTATGTACATATTACACCATTTGTTTAAGATTTGCGAAATATTGTTTCCTTTGATACGATATTATTGTCGTCAGTAGAATTTTTGCGGTCAATTTCCGTTTTTTCTCGAAAGTTATCGGACACGGTTTCGTTCTTCGCTTATTTACATATTAATATTTTCGTTAAATGGTTTGGAATTTTCTTTTCCTTGTGACTATAAATTCATTTGTTTTCGATATATTTTTTTCCTGTATTTGAATTTAAATTAAAATTATAATGAAAAAGTGTTTTGTAATGAATGTTTGTGCATTCTAAATATTGTGCAAAGAAATGAAGATGAATATGGAGCTTGAACTTATGGCGTTAAGATGTCATGTCAATTTAGAATGTGTTTTATCTTTGAATATAAAAAAAATATATGTAATAACTTTGTATATACATATGTGTATATTTAAATATTCTTTTTTTTTGTATTAGAAAAGGTTTACGAGGTTTCGAGAGGACTACATGTACTTATCCAGAAGCATTTTTATTTGTTTAAATTTTTTATTTATTCTTTTTTTATTTAGTTTTATTCATTTTATCTTCATCAGAATTGTTTAAGTTTTAATTAAAGATTTGGAGGATTATAATCAATGTATATATTTTGCATAATAAATAATTAAATTTGAAAATAGCGAAAACTATGTACATATGTATATAGGATCCGGTTGTGAAGGATTCCAAGTGAAAAGCGCAGATTCAGTCAGAACTATTTATTATAACCATATCGTCCGGCTTGTTCTCCAACAAGTGACCATAGCAACACGCATCCGGTTTCTCCCATGCATACCACACACACTTTTATCCCTAGCAGTTTGGCCAACCACAAATACGGCTCGTTTAAAAATCATTCCTACATGTATGTATACTAATTATTTTAATAAAATTTAACATTTTAATGAAAATAGAGTATTTACAAAATATATATTTTTAACAGAATTAAACATACACAAGTTATTGCATTAATTGTAGTCGAATCGATCTAGCATAAGCCTTACGTATGTACATACGTAAAATGTACATGCAATCACATTCACCCCCCACTCGACCCGCGATGGCCAATTACATTTCGTTTCAGTTTCGCATTGCATTTTGGCCGGTAGAATTTAAATTTTATTTTGTGTTAGTTTTGAGTTCGTTTTTTGAAATATTTACATTAATAAAATTTTTGTAAATATTATTAATGGAAATTTATATTTTTTAGACGATGAAATTAATTGTCATGGGCGAGGGCAAAGCCCTACAAGGCAAAGGCTCTGGGGGGCGCTGAGGGCGAAGCCCTACAGGGCAAAGGCTCAGGGGGCGTCGAGGGCGAAGCCCTACAAGGTAATAGCTCTGGGGGCGCCGAGGGCGAAGCCCTACAGGGCAAAGTCTCACGGGGCACCGAGGGCGAAGCCCTACAGGGCAAAAGCTCTGAGGGGCGCCGAGGGCGAAGTCTTAAAAGGCAAAGGCTCTGGGGGCGCCGAGGGCGAAGCCCTACAGGCGAAGGCTCAGGGGGCGCTGAGGGCGAAGGCTCAAGGGGCGCAGAGGGCGAAGGCTCTGGGGTCGCCGAAAGCGAAGCCCTACAGGGCAAACGCTCTGGGGGGCGCCGAGGGTGAAACCCTAAAGGGCAAAGACTCAGGGGGCGCCGAGGGCGAAGCCCTACAGGGCAAAGGCTCAGGAGGCGCCGAGTGTGAAGGTTCTGGGGGTGCCGAGGGCGAAGCCCTACAAAGGCAAAGGCTCTGGGGGGCGCCGAGGGCGAAACCTTACAGGGCAAAGGCTCTGGAGGTGCCGAGGGCGAAGGCTCTGGAGGGCGCCGAGGTCGAAGGCACGGGGGGTGCCGAGGGCGAAGCCCTACAAAGGCAAAGGCTCTGGGGGGTGCCGAGGGCGAAGCCCTACAGGGCAAAGGCTCTGGGGGGCGCCGAAAGCGAAGCCCTATAGGGCAATGGCTCTGGGCGCGTAGAGGGCGAATCCCTAGAAGGCAATGGCTCAGGGGGCGCCGAGTGTGAAGGTTCTAGGGGTGCCGAGGGCGAAGCCCCACAAAGGCAAAGGCTCTGGGGGGGGCGCCGAGGACGAAACCTTACAGGGCAAAGGCTCTGGAGGCGCTGAGGGCGAAACCTAACAGGGCAAAGGCTCTGGAGGCGCCGAGGGCGAAGGCTCTGGGGTGCGCCGAATTCGAAGGCACAGGGGGCGCCGAGGGCGAATGCTCTGGGGGCGCCGAGGGCGAAGCCTTACAGGGCAAAGGCTCTGGGGGACGCCGAGGGCGAAGGCTTTAATTTCCACCCACAGTCACCCAAATTCCTTCCCAATTCCGCCTAAACTCTTAAACTTTTGGCGGGAAAGGTGGCGTCATTTTTTAAACGGACGATAGTTGTTGTGTTGAGCAGATTCAATCATTTGATGATGGTCTGCCCGTGATTTTTTTCGTATTCATTTTCATTCTTTGTCATTATTTCATTTAATTATTATTTAAATTTGGATTAATTTTCATTGTGCATTCACTGAATACACTCGTCACTCAAACGTTGACCTAATCTTCGTCTGACGTAGGGGATGCCATCGGATCCGCATAAATTGAACTTGCTTTCGTTTGAGAAGATGACATGTCTCCAGTCCGATTCCACCCAAATAATAAATTTTCTGGCCCAATTTAGATGCGCTTTTTTCGTCAATAACGGTTTTTTCGCTGGTATCCTTGCGACCCGACTGAATTCTCGAAGCCGACAACCTACAGTTTCGACACTGATTTATTTTCCACTGGCTTCAATGAACTCAGATTTAATTTTCACAGCACTTTAAAATCGGTCTTGTAGACAGAGTCGATTCAAAAGTTGATCCTCAGATGAGTCGGCCTGTCTGGATTTTCCTGATCCTTGTTTCCTTTCCAAGGACGCTGAACTTCCAAATTTATTGATAAATTTGAGTACGCAGGTATGACTGCATCCTATTTTTTCCGCGATATGATGAGGACTAAAATTTTCTGCTGCTAAAGTCGAAATTAGTGATTTATAAGATTTCGTCAATTTTTTCGCGCTTGGTATGTTGTTTGCGAAATTACTTCAAACGATGCTAAAGCTTCAGAAATCAACAGTGAACTGAGACAAAAATGAAAGAAAGAGATCGTAAAAGTTTATTTGCCCAAGTGTCCGACACGCAAAAAAAAGTTATAGTAGTGGTCAATGGCGCCGTCCACACACACACGATGTCTACTACCGATATTTCCATATCCAGTTCCTAAATATTTATTTATTTTATTTTACATACATACATATATAAAAATATACCAGGAAAGCTTAACAGGTAAACCCCAAATGCGCCTTCCTGGTCCACATAATTATTACATAGATACATGTAAATCTAAGCAATATCTGACATCTATGGTCAGATATTACAAACATCGTATGAATAAATAATGATGAATAACTTTCATGTAACAATACGAATTTTTGTATTCGATAAACAACCACAGAGACATATGGCGAAAAATTAAATTATATATTTATATTATAATAATAGACTTTACTTTTATAAACATTTTTCAGTAATATTTTACACTAGATACCTATTTCTATAATATATACATATATAAAACAATGAAAATTTTGCATGAAATTGTGAATATGGGAAGAGTATTCTTAGAGTTCATTCTTATTATTTCAATCAAATACATGCATTTCATATATGTACTTATTTTTCGTTTATAGCACTTCAATGCCACTGATAAGGAATTATGAAATATTGGTTCTCTCTACATTTACTATTGTTGACATGTGCTAATCCACTAATGTTCATTATCCAAAAATATCCCAATATAATATACATATAATATTGCTTCTAACATACTGACCTGACTTCCAAACTCAAGATTACAAAATAGTATTACTTTGTTTTTCATATATAGAGGGTATTTTTCCTACTATATTTTATAATATGTACACATATTTTAATTAATCATTTTCATTTTTTTCTTTTTAGTATTTAGACTTTCTCCTATCACTCTCCTGTAAAACCTGTCGTATAAAAACTATTGTCTTCTGCTATGAACACCCATCTCAACCTTATATTATTAAAATATGTTTCAATATGTTTTATTTTTATTTTTAGTGTTTGAATTACCCAATAAGACGAGTAAAGAATTATATTAATTCTTCCTTCCTGCGTCTGGTTGGCTGATGACTACAATACATTGCCTGAAGACTTTATACTAAAATACAATACATGCTGATGACTTTATACTAAAATACATTGCCTACAATACATTATTTTATCTTTTAATATCTGCTAAAAAATCGAAATGTTTGTTTATCTTCTTGACACTTTTGTTACGTTTATTTGATTTAGTATACTATTTTTTTTTATTGGTTCATATTATTATGTTAGATACATATATAATATGTACATATATTATATTATAAATTTTCACCATCTTGCCTTTTAATTTACATATGTATGTATATTATTTAAAATGTTTGTTCTTATATACATGTACATATTTTGATGTTTTTTGTGTTTTACATAAATAAATAAATCTTAAATCTTATAAATTAATCCCTTTAACATGGAGCTCAAGCAAATGACTGTTTACTATTAGATTACCCATATTTAAGTGGTGTATATTATAAATACCGAGCGATATATGTATGTATGTACATATGTATCCTTGGTTGTTCGTTCGTAGATCCGTGACATCATCAAACAAATGATTCAATTTTTTTTTCAATTCATTGGCGCCGATTCAATTTATTTTATAAAGGACGAAGCCTCAGGGGGGGCGTCGAGGGCGAAGTCCTAGAAGGCAAAGGCTCAGGGGAGCGTAGAGGGCGAATCCCTAGAAGGCAAAGGCTCAGGGGCGTGCCGAGGGCGAAGCCCTAGACGGCAAAAAAAAAATTTTTTTTTTTTAATAAAATGTTTATTATTAAATTAGTCATGTTTTAGCGGTTTATATTACACATATCGAGCGAAGCCAGGTAATACAGCTATTTAAAAATATTTTATATTAGTTTGTCATAGGGCCCGGAATATTATTTTTCCCAGGGCCCGAGATACCTCTCGGCGACCCTGTATACATACGAAAACGAAAAACACGAAATTATATTTTAATATTGATTTGACCAATGCATGTGTCAAAATAAGTCTTTAATAAACATCTTTCACTTTTTTTGCCGTTTTTTTGGCACCTGCCACTCGGTATCCATATCAGAGGTGTGAGAGCACCGTGGTTGAGGAGCTTGAGATGTAGCCATCGGTGTTTCCATCCGTTTTCTCAAGTTGAATCTTGGTGCCATGGTGCCGACATGTGATATTTTTGTGTTGCGTATGTTGAAATGGTGTGGGTTTTTTGAAAATATGACGTATCGCTGTAATATGAGCGCGCGCACAGAGATCGTTCGTACGAAGCGTCGAGAGGCGAAATGGTATTAGTTATGTATCCACATGTTATTATCTGGGTAAAACCGAGCAATCCAATATCGATGTACATTATTTCTAACTATCTAAAGATGCGGGTTTTCAATGAAAATAAATATCATAAATAAGAACATATTTATTTATACAAGTTCAATCTTCTTTTTTTTTAATCAAATAATTCAATTTCGAAATTTAAATGGTTTTTATGATTACTAAATTATGTTCACAATACATCTAGTATCTATTTTAATAGCTACTGATCTACTGATCATTTTCAATTTTACAATTTTAATTTTGTTAGTAATCATAGTATTATATTATTCTAATATTAATGTACAGCATAGAGCTCAATAAACTATTTACATAATCAAATAATAAATATGGTTAAACTTATAGAATAAATATCACAATAAAAACATTTTTTGTGGTAAATGACCGGTGCTATCAAGTTCAATCTTGTTTTATTTTTGATAAGATACTAAATGTGATTAAACTTATCTATCGCCAAAAACGGACAAGCAAAGAATCTTCGTAATACGCATCAGTCATTGCTGGGATTCTGTTCAATAAATATCTTCTGCTTTATTCATTTATTAATTCTAACATTAGTTCTCCAATTCAGTGGCGTAACTACATATGTACTATGTAGCGGGGATAAGCAATGCTTACGGGCCCACGGAGATAGGAGGCCATAAATCGACAAAATAACTGTTCAAATTAAGACACGTTTTGCGGGAATGCAGGTAGTGAAAAACTATATCGGTTATCTTGAACTTAGGAAAACTATTAATATGCAGGAAAAAGATATTTCAGACCATTGTTTGAATCTCAGAAAAAAATATCCAGAAATTTTCTCAAATCAATTCGAATCTCAATTTACACATGTACTTTTATAAATAAAGAAAGATCTTTCTGAAACAATAACCATAAGGCAATTTTAAGAATTACTTATTACCAAGTACAGTTGTTTGGAGAGTGATTTCTCAAATGTATGTATATACCACATTCATGTTATTTTTTACTCTTCCGGTAACTGTGGCTAATGTAGAAAGAACATTCAATAAATTAAAAATAATTTAAGATTACAAAATAAATTCGATCGGTCAAACAAGACTCAATGAACTATCTTTGTTTACAATTGAGCACAAAAAAGCAGTCGAAATGGACCTCAAATAATTAATTCATGATTTTGCATTTCGAACAGTAAGGTTCGAAAGAAGAAAATTTAAAATATGTGAGTTAAATTAAGAAAATTATATAATGTACCTACATATTAACAATAATTATATTTACATTAATACTGCGTTGCGAAACCAAAAATTTGGTATTTCGATTTAAAAATTCGAGGGGGGGGGCCTTGATGATTTTTTGCTTACGGGCCCAAAATTCCTAGTTACGCCACTGCTCCAATTGTTGCTCGAAAAAAACTAAAAAACAAGATGATCGAAGTAGAAGCTAAAACGTGCTTTTCAAAAAACAGAATCAAATTTTTATATGAAGCTATGAAAAATGAAAAATACGTAGATAGTATTTTCATTGTTCGCAATCGAAGGTTTGGCTTAACTTCATTCGATTTCAAAACATATCAACTCAATATGTCACGTCTGATCAATTTTTTTCACAATTACAGTTTTTATGCTCATATGGTAGTTAGTGCTTTCAGCTTGCAGTGAATTCTTTTCGGAAAACAAAGACAAATTAAATGCGACTTTTTCTGATTTTGAATACCCAGTTATCGAAGCAATGTTGACGTACTGCTACCTTGGAAAAATACGTACATATGAGTCGCTTTCATCGTAAAAACAAATCAATCGATATTTTTTGTTCTCTTTGTCTAATATTTTTAACACGCTTTCAGATATTGAAGACGAGCACTATGAAAAATTCATGCAACTAGCCGACAAACTACAGATCAATTATTAGTAAGGCTCCTCGGTACGAAACAATCGATGAAACAAATCGATATTTACAGTCTTGACTCTCTCGGATGATCCAGTGTCGAGAGAAACGGCGATGAATGAACTTTAAGACTGTAAATATCGACAACATATATGTATATGTTACACCGAATCCGTGAAATTGTCTATTACACGCATTCGGCAAGAGAATTGCCGAATGCGTAAAAAATGCAAGTATGTTGCCCAGTTCACGGATTTGGCAAATTTTTTGGCGAATGCGTGTATTCGGCAAGAATTTGTCTGCTCAAAGCACGGAGTCGGCAAATAGACAGCAGCGCTCCAGTGTTGTTTTTTAGAACTGGACAGCGTCGACAAGTGTCAAAGTGACAGCTGAATGAGGATGTTTAATTTAGTTTAATTTACATATTATTATGTATAATATGACTACATCCATATGTTTCGATCATCGCATATGACTTATACATAAATTAATGCCATTTTTATACATTTTGATCAATATTTTAACAGTGAAACATATGTATGTAGTCATATTATACATAATAATATGTAAATTAAACTAAATTAAACATCCTTATTCAGTTGTCACTTTGACACTTGGTTATAATATAACACGCTGTCCAGTTCACGCATTCGGCAAAGAATTTACGGAATCCGTGAACTGGGCAACGTGCTTGCATTTTTCACGCATTCGGCAATTCTCTTGCCGAATGCTTGTAATAGACAATTTCATGGATTCGGTGTAATATATATATTTTATTTATTTTTTTATTTATTTTTATTTTATTTCATACCAGGAAGGCATTACAGGTAAACCCCAATGCGCCTTCCTGGCCAAATTACAAAAAATACAGCATTTTTTTATTATATACATAAGTCGCTAAATTACGAGACACTGACTTAAACTCGACAATTAACGAGACATCTATGAATTGTACATACATTTTTATTGTAATATTTACATTAATCATACTCAAATAGTGGTGACATAGTGGGTAGGAAGGATTTTTAGCCAATTTTTAATCGGGAATCGTTTCAACAATGAAATCAGAGAAAATTGGCAAACTCTGATAGGAAACGATCAACCAGGAGTCACAAATCCTGGTCTGACCAGCAGCATTACAGATATACTCAGAAAAATTATTTTCAATCGAGGTCAGCTCAAGGGATCGAACTCGGCGCCTCTCAGTGTTAAGCAGAAGCTTAACGACCGAGCCACGCTGCTGGCTTAATATGTGGTAATTCATGTAAGGGAGGATCGTGAAGAGGGAGAAATTATACAAGACTTTATAGCAAGTATTTTATTCGTTGTATGTCGATACAGCCCAATCCAGTACCCAATCATTCGCACCAAGCATGGTGCAATGACTGGGTCGCTAACACTCCAACCAATCACATTTCGGCACGCACGTCAATCGGTGTCTGGGGTACAAACTCTTAATAAATAACACTCACGTGCAACAACCGCTTGATATCACTCACATTAAGTACAATCATTTATACATCAATTCCTACAGTCCAAATCCGCGATAAATCCTCCACGTTGTGAGAGTGACTACTTTATTTGAAGAACCCGCTGACCCACCGATAATTAATATCCAGTTATCAACAAGAACTGAAGCAAAGTTCTGTCTCTTAAAATCATAATCTCTGCTTAAGGTCCAACTATTATATGCAAGTTAGATTTAATGATATTATAAATCTAAATATTCCAGATTGGGTGATCGATTCATTTAGTGTGAATGCAATTGATATTTATATCGAATTTCAAAAAAGTCTGATGGACCTGCAAAATAATATGTATGCACAAGCAAGATTTAAACTAAATAAAGATAATGTTTGGATCAACACTGATATAGCGAGTATATTTCCACAGCTTTGCGAAAAAGCACGTTTATATTTCACTGCATTTCCTACATCTATATCTGTATTTAGTCGAGTTATGCATCTCCTCTAAAAAGCTCTTAACCGTTTTGATGTAAAAAGAGGCGATCTCCATATGCCACTAATAACATTTTTAATATGTACTTTTTTTCGAGAAAATATGGGCGGAGGCAAACACAAAAGGGGGCCACGGTCCAAAAAAAGTTGAGATTGAGTTGACAGGTTGAAAAATTAAATTAATTTAATTCAAAACAGAAACAAATATAGAAAAAGTAATACTGACCGAGTGTGTTCAAATAAAAAACAAATTATTAAAAATTCTGTAGATTTACTATACATACATCATCTAATATATAATTTCGAAAGAGACTTTGTATGTAACGTTTAATGTAACTATGTATGTAAGGTTTGTCAGGAACATCGAAAACAAATCAAAGTTTCTATGACGACGATATCGATATCATTGAATATTATTTTTTTTCTATTCAAATAAATTTAATAAAAAAACAAATGAATGTTTACTGTTATATTAACCACGTTTATGGTATTTATGTTACAAATACCGAGCGAAGCCGGGTAAAACCACTAGTAATTAATATAAATAAATACAATTTAAAATTCTATTATAAACTAAAGTACCAAACTTTTTGTTTATCTCTCTAATAAATTAATTTAAAAAGGGCAAATTGTTTTCACATATCTTCACTTTATTTTTTTTAATGCATAACAATGACTTCAAAGCCCTGAAACAAATTTCAATGACGCTCAAAATCGATCCTCCGATGCACAAGCCAAAAAGTCCTCCGTATGTTGCTGAAATATTTAATACAAATATCATTAAATGTAGTGTAATACAATAGATTTAAATTCAGTAAGTAATCTGATGAACATACCAAAAATGTCATTCCATCGAATGGAGATATCTTTTTCGTAAAGGATGCATGTGCTTTTGGGAAACATCACAGATAAAATGCTTTTGTTAGCATATGAAACATTTCTGTAGAAATATACATATTGTATATATGAATATATGTAAGTCATTTTAATGAATGTGACATACATACTCCGAGTCAGAGGTCAGCAGAAAAAAGAGAATTTCATATACATACATATACTATATAATATCGTTATTCTGTATGTATGTTTGTGTATCTGAGATAACGCTTGCTGTACTATAATAGTCGTTTCGATTCGACATACATATGTACGTCACAGATAAAACACTGCCAACAAATTGTACGAATATAATAACGAAAGAAAAAACTTCTATATATACTGTTTGCTACAGAGAAATGTTATAATAATAGAAGTGGCGTTATATTGTTGTCGAGTGACGATTGTCCATGGACAATCCTAAATAATTTTAGTATCAGTCGTAATTGATGCTTGGTGGTCGACTTTTGTCCGATAAAAACTTCTCTGAGCAAGGCCAATGGGCAAGTGCATCGTTCAAAATTGCACGATGCATTCAAAAACACACAATAAACAACATGGGATACCTTTTTATAAGTAAATTGATCATTTAAATAACATATTATTCAATTAACATCGTAGTTCGACAGTTTTTAAAAGTGTCATGGCGATCGCCTGCATTCTACATGACTATCAGAGGTGGCACCAGAGAAATGTAAAAAATATTTTTAAATACATTTAAAAACATTTCTCTTGGTGGCGCCGAGTACTCAATTATATTATTGACCAATTATTTAAGTTTAATTAATATAAACATCGTTCATTTTATATTATACATATTTTTGTTGAAACTATACATTACACGTTAATTTAAGAGTTCCCAGGGACAGACAAATAAAAAAAGTGGATAAAAATAATCCGCCAACTGAGAAAAGAAACGGATTGACCACCAACACCCAACACCACCATATACTCAAATTGTAAATAAATCTATATCAAAATAAAACTTTAATTTCTGTAGTGAATAAGTGATGACCCTGATTGTATTCCGTGCATTTTAGCGTAGTTATGGAGGCGTGCCGCGTAATATTGACACAATTTATTTATTCGTGAAGGCACTTCTATTATTATAACATTTCTCTGGTGATGGGTGTATCTTTTTGGGTAATTGGATTATTAGTCACATCACGATCGCCCAAATGAAGATTTTTGCCATGAAAATCGCGAATATGGAATATTTTACACTCAAGTTCTAGTTAGTATGATGGTAATATTGAAACAATGTATTTATTCATTAAGGCGTTTCTATTAATATAACATTTCTCTGGTTTGCTACCAATGTTTAGTTTAGGCAATTCTCTGAGCATTTAGCGCCATCTATTTATTTAATTAATTTAATTCATTCATTGATCTATTATTTTATTTAATTAATTAATTTTTCTATTGGTGTTTTATATTGTTTATATGTAGGTAGGTAGGTAGTTTTTACCATTTTTTTTCATATTAAACAATTACATATATTTAAAAGGTATTTGAAAAAAAAAATCGGGTACAACACTAGTGTACTATATTTGGGTCTACGTGACGAGACAGAATGTTAAACGACAGAAAACGCAAATATCGGAAGGCAAAGATCGAAAATCGAAAGATCTTAAGTCGAAAGAACAAAAAAAAATGGTGCATGGTAAACGGTACATACTCACTTAATTTGCGCGAGCAGGATACAACCGGAACAAGAGGAACATGCTTTTCCTCCCGTATTCTGCGCGCGCACATTATATACATATATGTATATATATACATATTTGTATGTATGTTTGAACATGTCTGTGTGTGTGTAAAATTATATTATAAAAATCTATTTATATTTTGATTTAAAAGATTTCACTGACACGGTTTCATTCCGATTCCGTTGTTTCTGCTGTTCTAAACTCAAAAATTTGTTAGGTTTCAAGTTGCTTTTACTATCACAACATATTGTACTAACCGTAAATTGGCGATAATTTTCGATTTTCGAATTTCTTCTTGATGAATCTCAAATTTGTACAAAGTCTCACTGCAATCGGGCATGCAGTCGCAAGAAACTGTGTTTATTAAACGTTCATCTTTTGGATATAAAAGAGAATTTACAACACCTAAAATGTTCATTGCATATGAATATATTAATAGATATTCTGAATTAATGCAACATAATTTTGAAAATGTGTTTCAAATAAATAAAAATACCTTTATTTGCAATAAGACAATGAAGATCGCTCAAATAGCATTGAGATTTCATTTCTGCAGGAAATAAAACGTTATATAATTACATATTTACGTGGATATACAATAATGAATTGCTGTAAACTATTGTTTTCATTACCTGGATTGGGATAGTAGTATGGGATACAGTTACAAATGTTGTAAATTGCATTTGTTTTACATTCAATCATACAATTCTGGAATGTGTCAGATGTCTTTGCAATAGCATCTTTAGATACTTTACACAAGCGTTGTTGCAACGGTAAATAGCTGACAGATTCAGAACTGACGATTTCAGAAGGTTCAACCTTCATCTCTAAAGACATGTTAGATTCGACAGTCACCGATTTCACTGATATTTCTGGGAAATCTGAAGGATTTGAAATCATAACCTGAAAAGCAGGATACATTAAAAGCAAAGATGCATACATTTCTCATAAAAGCAAAGATGCATATGTACATCACATACATAAAATACTAACAATCGCTCCAATATGTGGTTTAGATGGAGCCATGTAATCATCAGAATTCATATTTAATACAAGCGTTAAACCGCCCGAACTAAAATCGAACAGATTAAAATATTTTAACTTTTTTATATTATTAGAGAAATTATAAATTGGTATAAATAAGGGCGAAAACACACAGCAAAAAACGCGACAGATAGTTTTTTTTAGATACATGTCAAAAAATGTGACATGCCCAGCACACACCGTCCCAAAATCACCCCCTGGAGTGTTTTCGGTAAAATTGTACCCTTGCTTGACAGTGATCGATAGCGGTGTATCCCATATTCGAAGAAATGTAGGAGAACCCCCACAGCGGGGAGCCAAGCACATGACGTGCCGTTCTTCCCTGTGTGATTTCGCCCTTAGTATTGTGATGCAACGTACAATCCAGTTTGAGTCACACGTTCAGGCCCTGTCTTAGACGTATTTCTAGAATAAACATTTTAATTGAAACATGTATTGAAATTGGTGATCAATTAAAAAAAAACGTACTTCTTCATATTTCCAGGACCCCAATAATTAAATGAACAGCAAAATCCTTCCATTGATTCGATTGGGTCGAAATTTTCAGTGCAGTTTATGGTTTCAGTTTTGAAAAAGCAATAATGAAGAAGCTCATCGCACTTCTGTTGCACCTACATATTTATAATGGTATAATAAATATCTTACTATTTTTTTATATTTACATATAATATAATACGATGTTATAGTTAAGACTATATAAAAAAAGTAAATATATAAAAAATACTAAAATACAAAAAATAAAAATATATATACTCGTATATAAATTGAAATAAAAAGAAATTTAAAAAAATGTATATAAAAACGTATTAAAATGTAAGATATAAATGTAAAAAAATTATCATTTGGTATGATTAAGATTTCAATCAAAATTATGATCCCGGCTTAAATTAATGTAATTAAATATATTACTTAAAGCCTTGTTGGCCCTTGGGTCACCTTTATATTTTTTTATCCTTGGGTGAAATAAAAATATATTAAGAGCCTATAATGCAAATTATTATATTGAGAGCCATAATGCAAATTTTATAGTGTGAAAAAGATAAAGTTATAGGTGTTTAAACAATTAAAATCTGACAAAACGATTGGGTGGCGGAAAGTCAAACATATAAGGCTACTGGCCACTAAACGTCATCGTCTCCAATTTTTTTGCATTCTTAAGGTCTGTTCATACCTAGACAGCACGTACCGACTTCAGCAGGTATCCAGCCGTACGAAAAGTATTCTTTGGTACATTTTGTATGGGTATATTCATACCAACCGTCACGTTTACGCCACGGCAGGCTTACAGCAGTACCCGACATTTCCTGTTCATACCTTACAGCAACATCCGTCGACGTATCGTATCCGTTTTTTTATACACGCAAATATACACGCGAATTACGTGCAATGAGTCAGCCGCTTTGCTGTTTTGGACCAATTATCGATAGTAACAGTTGACAGCTGTTCAGTCTTTCGACATGGTTTTGGTGCAAATATTTAAAAAAAATTTAAATTTTTTACGGAAATATTTAAAAAAATTTTGTCCATCATCCACAAGCTCCTTATACAGTGTCCAAAACTCTCCTTCGGTTTTTCTATTTTTTAACATGGGATGCACATCAAAACGCCTCCGTGCTTTTTATTGCCTTCTTGAGCTTCTTCTTCCAACAACAACGCGATTATACATAATTTTTCGTTCGATAAACGCCGAAACATTTTTGCTGACTTGTATTCTGACGCGTAGCTACGAATGCACGTGTATGTACTCGACAATACGACGTAAGCAATATTGCGCCGTATCGTCATGGCCTGTAATGTATAAGTAAGCCGATTTCGCCTTGCACTCGGCCAAAGTGCTGTGAACGTGACGTGACCGCGACGTGTAGGTAGATATGAATAGAAATGTAATAAAATGACATATTTGAAACGGAGTCGTGCAGTGCTGAAGCCGTGCAGTGCTGTTAAGTATGAACAGACCTTAAAACGTGTTAATTACGATTATTTTTCACTGGTGAACTATCGGAAGCGATTTAAATCTCTATCGCTGACCAAATCACGCAAAATGGCAAAGTTTCAAAACGATCGGAATAATGTAGCGAATTAGCGAAGTGAAACATAGAATAGACTTGTAAGTAAGTAATAATAAAAAAAAAATACTACCTCAAACATTATCTTCTTTATTGTATAATTGTATGATTTGAGAATTTCCAATATTTTTGTATGGTTTTGTATAACTTTATCGGTGTAGTCAAACGTAGACAGAGATGAGAGAGCTTCTAAAGATTTTCCAAAGTCATTAATATCATTTTCCTCTATACCGTGTCTGTTTCTGAAATTACATAAATAAATGTATTCAAAATTGTATTTATATTTTGAAAATATCTTAGAAGATTCTTACAATATATTTGCTATTATTTGAAAGTTGTTTCTAGATACTTTGTTGACATTACACACAGTGATACATGGAAACACAATTTTTCCGATGGGATGAGTGTTAGAATCGATCTAAAAAAAATTGGATAAAATTAGGCTTATATATATATATATATATATATATATATATATATATATATATATATATATATATATATATATATATATATATATATATATATATATATATATATATATACATATATGTACATAAATCATTGAACTTTAATTATTTTCTTCAAATACCACTGTTATAGTGTGAGTATCGCTGCACTGCAAATAGAATATTCTAAACATCCAAGCACACAGTACACAAGCGATGATAATTTTCCCCATCCAAAGCAAACGATGCAACATTGGCAGCTTCTCAGCATCACTTAAATACTTCACGCCATGTAAAGTTGCACCTTGACAGCAATAGTCGATTATCTTTTTGGTGGCTCTGACTGGTTGAATTTTTCTGTAAGCAGCTTTTCTACAATTCCTTTTCCTCGGCATTTTGAAAATGTATATTGAACTTGGCGTTCTTTTTTAAGAGTAAATTAATTGGTTCAAATTTCGCCTTATAATGGTTGACCTACTACATATATACATATGTATATTGATTTCCCATCAAAATTATCCATAAACTTTTTAAAAATTGAACTTTATCAATTCATTCTATTTCAAAACTTGAGCCATTAAGTATGAAAAAAATTACTTTGTAGTACCTATAGTCATAAAACACAACGAATTCAATAGAGCAGCGATAGCCAAAATGTTTCATAATAGAATACAAAAATGCTTACCTATGTAATTGCCTGAACCCTGTTCGCGCATGTGAATATTCCAAAAAAAATTAAATAAAAAGCTCGTAATTAGTGAAGTAAAAATATAAATGAGAGATAATGATAATCTATAATGCAAATTTTATAAGATATAGTGTGTAAAAGATAAAGTTATAGGCTTGGAAATAATTAAAATCTAAGTAAAATCTTGGAAACAATTAAATCAAGGGTAGTATCCATACATTTTATAATAGAGAAATAGATTGTAAATAGGTTTTTGAGCTCTTTTTCTTATTATGCTGTAGATTAACATTAGAATAATATAATACTATGATTACTAACCAAATTAAATTAAATTGTAAAACAGAAAATGATCAGTAGATCAGTAGCTATTAAAATAGATATAAGATGTATTGTGAACATAATTTCGTAATAATAAAAAGCATTTAAAAATCAAAAAAAATAATAGAGAAACCGACAGAATTGTTTGTGAACTTTTTCTAATAAATTAATATACATTTTTTTGTTAGGTGACCAAATTATGCAGTTAAACTCCAAAATGGACCTGACAAGATATTAGTAGAGGCAAATCATAGAATTGAAGTTAGACAACAAATAAAATTGTCTGATTGCAAATGCTAATGATTGGTTAGACTTATTGACAACATTTAAAATATGGTTTTTAAATGTCAAATTACTGTCAAAAAGTACACCAAGCCCACGAATCATATTTACTCGATTCAGAACAATCTCCTCCATTGAATATTGGAGACATGAAAAGTTTCGCGATCTAGTGAAAGTGATCGTTTTGCATTTGCTTAAGGAAAAGGACATGCGATTGTTTTGTGACCACTGTGGAAGGGCATTCGAATCTTTTGCAAGGAAAAATGACCAATCATAGGTTATAATTTATTTATTATGTCATCTGCAAAAAGAAGTATTTGGAAATTTTTGACAACAGATACAATAATAAAAATTTGAATAATAAAAATGTATTAATAAAAATATTAAATAATAAAGGTCCAAGGTTGGAGCCTTGGGGTACGCCAGAGTTTGTTGTGAAATACGGAGATTCATGCCACTCAATGTCTGCATGCTGACTTCTACCGTCAAGATAAGAAGCAAATAATAATAGAATATCCTTCGTGAATCTAATTTTGGCGAGTTTAATAAGGAAGCTATCAAAGGCTTTCATAAATTCAGTATATATAATATCGACTTGATGTTTAAGGTCTATCTTTGATGATAAAAATTTGCTAAATATGATCGAGATCTATTTGATCGAGAGCCATGCTGAGACTATAACTCCGCGACTCCGAATCTAACTCCACAGCCATGTTTATAACACATGCTGAGCATTAGTTATTTTCTATAATTTAACCCTTAGAGTGCTGACATATTTTCTGTTGAAAGCCCGCCACGGTGAAGATTTCGCCAACATTTCCAACTAGAGTTGTTTAGAAATCCAATAGATATGAGTAGAGGTAGGATAGTCACAGTGCTATCCATTGTTCGGCAAACCTTTAACAATACATTTACAATACCTTTGGACAATACACGGCCCCCTCAGGCTCCGGTGACTAGATATGAGGTATAAAAATTGTAGCTAAACGAAACAAACCCTAGATAACTACCGCCGAGGATTTTGAGTTTTGTTAACGTGTGTTTAGACTATCAAATATATCTTGTAACAATATAAAATAAACAAAATAAGTCTATTAATGAATGTATTCTTCCAAAACTAGTTCCATCTTCTTCATTGTTGTTAAAATGTAATGCTCACAATCTAAATGTCAAGCCCAATATAAAATACTAAGCAATTAGGGATTTCCATTGGGAAATTCTGCTATGGTTATAAATTCAGAAATTCCGGTGTGAACCAGTCTTTATAAACGTTGACAAATGAATTACACGTATTACAAGGCCCATGTTCATTGTACTTTTTTCCAATGCAACCTGGAAAGGCTTAGCGGGTAGTATTCTTGTTTATTTTGTACATCGCCTATCGGCGTTTTTCAAGCCCATGTACTTGTTGGCAAAACGGTTAAAAACCAACATTTACAAATGAAAAAAAAAATTGGCATCGTCGAAAAGGTTGACAAAGCATGTGGAGTCAGTTTGTCTTGAACATAGATGTACTCAGGTACGTACATACATATTACAAACCATTAGTGGAAAACTACTCATGAAAAAGAGTTTCCTTTATTCGAATTTGAAAACTACATCAACTAAAATTGTACACAATTATATGTAGGTACATAAAAAGGTCACGTATATAAAAAAATAAAATAAATTAAACGTGTAAAATTATTGAATCTTATATTTAAAGAGGTGTATAAAAAAAAGTCAGAATAATTACATCAAAGTGAAAACATAAATTAACAATTCACACTATTAAGCATCCACGACATAATTAGGATGGACTACTAAAAGTGGATCATCGTCAGATTCTTGACTCTCTGCATGAGGTCCTCTCAAGCCTGTTGCAGACAGAGGAATGATCACTTGATCCTGCAACACAAAAATCAATCATAATAACAAAAAAAATACATACATATACGTACATCTAATATATTACACAATACATACATGGTACATTAGCCTATCGATAACTTTCTCCACCAGCGCTTTCTTCTCTAACAATTCTTCTTCACTTTCGATCTGATCAACGATCTTCTCCAAATACCAATTGATCAAACCGCTCCTCTTGATTCCTGACCCGCTTGTACTGTCGCCAATTTCCATCGCTACTTCTTCATTACGCATATAAACTATCAAAGTATTACTGAGGGCTTTGTAGTCATCGAATGAAAGGGTTAACTTCTTCTTAGGAACACTATCTCCATTCTCGGAGCTGTTCAAACCGTTCGCATGACCATTGGCTGCAAGAAAATCAAACACATATGTAAATAACACGAAATCAAGATTACCACATCCTCTATACATCCACATGTCTACCTTTTGAGACCTTAAATATCTGTCCAGTCGGGTTTAATATAATATAACATAATATATATTCAAACAGACGCGATGTATGTATATATGTGGGTATGTGGCGGACGCGTCGACCAGTATGGAGATTTCAATAAAAGGAATTTTAGAATGCCAGGAGTATTTAATATTTAATAAAATAAATACACGTGAACGAGGCGCACAACCAATCAGCGTGTAGTGGTCCACGTAGACTAAAACGTTTGACCAATTAGAGCAACGACGATACATTCTGACCAATGGGTGCATTTTAAGCATCCGCTATAGAGATTTGGGAAGTAGGGGGGGCTGTGGAGTGTCAGAAATGTGCTCCTGACTTGGAACGGGTGACGTCAGCGTCAAATGCACTCCGCGGGAGCGTACACACACACACACACATCCACGAAGACACAAACACATTCATTCATCAATTCGAACGGGTGAACAGGTTGGATCGGCGAGCGTGTATGTAGCTATGGCTATGTAGCTATGGCTGAGAAAGCGGTCTCCGTGACGAGACAGAATGTTAAACGACAGAAAACGCAAAGATCGAAAATCGAAAGATCTTAAGTCAAAAGATAAAAAAAAAAATGGTGCATGGTAAACGGTACATACTCACTTAATTTGCGCGAGCAGGATACAACAGGAAAAAGAGGAACAGGCTTTTCCTCCCTTATTAATGTGCGCGCGCAGAATACGGGAGAAAAGCATGTTCCTCTTGTTCTTGTTATTAAGTGAGTATGTACCGTTTACCATGCACCATTTTTTTTTTTATCTTTCGACTTAATATCTTTCGATTTTCGATCTTTGCGTTTTCTGTCGTTTAACATTCTGTCTCGTCACGTAGACCCCTGAGAAAGAGTATGTTACGACTGATAGTGAGAAGGGGATGAAAAGGGGTAGAGATGTAACGGTCAGTAGCAGTTGGACCTGCACTCCGTGCGGTCAACATGACTGAAAACGCACGTGTTTGATCTTCACCTAAACCGCCACATCCGAACCGTGGTGGTTTAGGTGAAGACATTTATATATGTATATAACTTTATTTTAATTCGTGGATCAATTCCTATCCGAAACCGACCGTTGAAATCAACGGACACAACACTAGTAATATATAAAAATGTCTTGAGTTTCAACTGAAGTCTTATTGCGACAGTGCGCAATAAGCCTAATGCGCTCATTTATTTGAATTTGGATTCTGCTCTTTCCTAATGGCCAAGATATGATAACCCTAAATTAATTGAATCTCAATATAATAACATCAAACATACTTCCATCGTTTCCATTGACACCCGTTTGATCAGTGTCAACGTCCATCGCAGGTCCATCGAATTGAGGCTCTTCTTCATCGAAATGTATATCAGGTTGTTCGACACGTATTATAGATTTATTGAGTAGTCTGTAAGCGATGAAAATATGTGATATTAAAAATGGTTGTATCATATTATGGATTTTTTAGATTAAAATTACCTATAAGCTTCTTGTGTGTGAACTGGAGTGACTTCTGAACTGCAATGCATCTTCGCCATTGCTTCTGATAGTCGTATCATTGACTCTAATTGTCGCACAGTAATACGCCATGTCGATTTTGTACTACCGCCGGAACTATCCCTCTGTCTGAGCAATCCATAGTATTCAACAAGCAATTTTGCAGCTTCCTATAAAAATAAAAATATCTTGAAGTGTTGATTTCAATTTCAATTCAGACTAATTATTAAAAGAATATGATTTACCTCAGTCAAAATTGGTTTAAATGATCTGGCAAAAGCTATATATCTTAATATATCCTCTCTGGAATAGAAACAGTCATATGTTTCTTCTTTGTTGCAATGCAAGTCTACGATTTTTCTAGCAATGGCATAATCTATCATCTACATAAAGAACAAAAGGAAATTAACATCTTAAATTCCTTATATTATTATAAAGATAAATCAATATTCTAAATCTTACTTCAGTGCTTTCGTCGATGAGAATAAAAAACAAATCAAATCGAGACATAATGGGTGCGCTTAAGGTCACATTTTGCTGAAGGGATTTGGACCGATCGTACCGTCCTCCGACGGGATTTGCAGCGGCCAATATCGAAGTTCTAGCATTCAACGTAGCCCTGACACCAGCCTTGGCTATTGATATAGTTTGCTGTTCCATCGCCTCGTGAATTGCAACTTGATCTTGCGGATCCATTTTATCGAATTCGTCGATGCAACAAATTCCATTATCAGCCAACATCAAAGCGCCGGCTTCTATTACAAAATCGAACGATTCTTCATCCTGAAATGCAAACACGGATAGTTAAACACTCATATCAATGTTAGAAACGTGTTGAATTCGCTGCTTTTACTTTAACGACGGCAGCAGTCAAACCGGCAGCCGATGATGCCTTTCCACTGGTGTATACGGCTCTTGGTGTTATTTCACTGACTTGTTTTAACAGCTGAGACTTTGCCGTACTCGGATCTCCGACTATGCAACAGTTGAGGTCACCACGGAGTGTAGTTCCTGAAGTAATAAAAAATGACATAATATAATTAAAGTTGAAATTAATCAATCATTGAATAATATATAGTATTAAAAAAATACCTTCAATAGTATTTTTGGCTACACCTCCAAACAACATTAAAAGAATACCCCTTTTTACTTCATTATTACCATGGATGCTAGGGAACAAACTCGTTATAAGATTTTGGTATAAATTTCTATCTTTAGACATTTCATACACCTGAAAATAAAAGACAATTAGCAAACGTAAAATAACCCATACAAAACAAAAAAAAATCTTTATACTTTGTCCCATTCTTGATCTGTCATCTGTTTTTTCATAGCTTCTGACGTCAAATCGTCAGTCGGAAACTCCGATAACCCAAATCTTCCAGACGTTACTTGTACACTGCAAGCTAAGAATGCCGTCCTGCAATAAAATAACATGTAATTATTTATCCTCGTTCAAAAGTATACTTAGTACACCAAAGTTACAACAAAATATTTACTTATAATGTAAATCTCTTACACCAAGAGCTTTAAGCCCTCGGACACCTTCGGCATGACCATCGGTTCCCGCTTTCCGTGTGGTTATTTCAGCTTTCGTACCGGGCAATGCCAATGTTCCAACGTCAGGAACAGCTATTAAAGTACCGGTGAAATCGTATCTGTCTCCGGCCTGCACAAATCAAATGAGTTAGTTATAATGTTTGGATTTAATATTTATATACCTTTGACACTTTTGAACTCACCTGTACAGTTTCTACAGTTTCGGCTCGTAGTATGACCTCTACAGATCTCGGTATACATCCTCTAGGAAGCTCTGATTGTGTCTCTTGTATACGAGCTTTTTGGAAATCGACAAATATGCTTCGGTCGGTGTCTAGCATGAATCTGCGCCGATTTGCGCAAACAGGATTTCTGCATATCGTTGGATTTGTAAACTGGAAATGATACAAAGATACACCCATTAAAGGTCAATATGCTAGTTTATTATAAAAGTACTGGCTCAATATTAAGTATACCTTGAACTGTTGTTCCACGTCGGTAATGACAGTCTGACAGTCTAAGCATACAAAAGTACCAGAGACCAACTCGGGGTGAACGGGATGTGTTCGGACGACTTGTCCTGAGATTCTTATGAGTGTTCCGATCTTGGCCGTTGTGAGCTCTCTGACTTTGTGTCTTGTGGGTACATCAATGAAGGCTACATAGAATTCTTTCTTTGCGGCGTCCTTTTTCAATTCTGTACCGCTGAGTACAAAGTTGCCAACTGCTTGACATAGGAACGGATATATTCGGTAATACTCCTCAATTATGGTGGTGGCCAGATGTTGATTGTACTTTTCGACATCTTCAAAGCTGACTTCTAGCGTGCTGAATTCGGCCTTGACGAGTTCTTGAGACGGTGCGTAATATTTCTGGATGTTGTTTTCTTTAAATCTAAAATGTAAGATTAAAATATATAATTTAAGATGCCGTGAAATAGTGCGCAAATTTAGTATTACTGAGTTAAGAACTGACAACTATACTCATGTATCATACATACATATATACACAACGTTATATTTAAAAACTTATTTTTATAAACATCATGATTGATTGATCAATGATTCAAATTAACATTAGAAAAATCCATTGAAAAAAATTAACCTCCATATTCTTTATAATATTCTCCATTTATTTATTGGATGTAACAGATGTTTTGGTTTCAAATTATTCAAAGTAAGATAGAGGTGTAACATACTCTTCGAGGAAGTCATGAAAAAGTTTCTGACAGCGAGCAGCTACTTCATCCCGAACTATGTTGGCTCCAAGTGCTCCTGATCCTCCGGCACTACCGCTTCCAGCTACGTCCATGACGTTTTAAACCCGTTTAGTCCACCGTTACACTAAAGTGTCGAAAATGTATATATCTAGGGTTATTTGAACACGCTATAGCATCAAGAGTGACACAAAACGCCACACGCAACAAGCTACACGCCACACAACTGTCACTTTCCGCGCCAAATCTGACGCGGTATCTTAATCTAATCACTTTTGACCATGACCTTTTATGCAAATAAGCGAGTTTAGTCTATAATTTACGAACAATTTTTTTTTTTTTTTGATAATTTTTATTTATATTTTTCCCATCAATAAAGTGGAATAAATGATCAAAATCAAAACAAATTAGACATAACTGAAATGCATAGTACATTTACGAATATTTGTGATGCCGGCCTAAAACTAGAATCACAGATTGATATTTAATGATTGCATTTAATGATCGCAATGACGTTTATTTTTGTTTTTTGTAATGTTTTTTTTTTTAGTAAACACCAAGAACAGCGTTCCCTGACATTTACATACACAAAACGGTTTGGTGATTACTAGTCAAATGTGAACCGGTTACAGGACAACTGGTCGCTCTAGATCGGTCACTCGTGATCATCCGTCACGCTAAAACTGGTCACACCCTAAAACTGGTTGCGAGAAAACTGGTCACACCCAAATTCGAGCAATTTTTAATTTTTGGGTGTGACCAGTTTTTTCGTGAACAATTTTCGGGTGTGACCAGTTTTCTCGTAACCAGTTTTAGTGTGACGGATGATCACTATCATTTGGATCCACAAAGTTATCTTGGTGAATCACAAACGAATACGTTTATATTCCATTGTGGATGCGAGCGAAATGAAAGCTGAAACGTCAATTCAGCACTAGTTGCAGATTTTTCAAAACTTACTTGCAAGAATTTGCTTTTAAAAATTCATTTCGCACCTCTACCAGTGTGTTTGGAGTATTGTGACGAACACCTTTACGTGTGGAAATGGCTCCCACGTTGGGACGCGCAGGTGGCGTACAGGTGTCCTCCAGGAACACGTTCTAAAGGGAAACCGTGGACTCACCTGGAATGTGTCGTTATCTGTCGTAGGAGTTCTCCTGGTTCTATGCTCCTCGTCGAATCGCAGCGAGCGGTACGAGCTGGCGTGAGAAAATCTGGAGACCCGGTCACGAGGTCCTTCCTCTACGTAGACGACTTCTGACTGTTTCATAAACAGCGGCGTATGAAGTGGGCGAGAGCTCCAGGAACTGTACAGCTACTACTAGACTCAACCAGACCGCTCGGCTCTCGGGATGCAGGTAGACACACGACTGTGCCCCTTGAAGGTCTGGTGTCAAAAGAGGCATCTGGGACGGGAGATCTAAGCTCGAACGTCTCCGAAGAAAGTCTGATTAGAAGAGTGGGGGTAGCAGAATGTCAACCTAAGCATTGGCATTGCTGCCAACTGAAGGGTCGATGAGGAAGACGTAGCGTTACATCGTTTATTTCTGGCGGTAATTGCAGAGAATTACACAATATACATAGGTACCATGTTGGATTTTATGTCAAATTCCAGGTGACGCTATTCTTTGTGGTTCGATGATTATTCCGCAAAAAGTGATCTCGCGCACGTCACTAAAATCTCGATCATGAAACATCTGGCACCCAAAAACTGCATCAATCGAAAGTTACTCTCTCGATCGGAATTTTGCGCAATAGTCCGTTTACCATTCTTGGTGTTTACCGGTTTTTTTTTTTTTGTTTTGTAGACTGGCAGCTTTGTATAGAATGGCGCGAGTGCTGACTTCTATTTAACTGTCAGTTGCAGCTGTCAGATTGATTTATACCTAGTTATTTATCAAAGTTGTAAATTTTCAATGATTTCATCCAGTGATATCGAATTTCATAATAAAATCAAATTATATCAAAATGTTTTAAAAAATGGTAGTTCAGATCTCACGGAATTTTTGAACGACATCAGTGCAATAATTCACAATAATGAAAATGATGGCAAACATAAAATCGATGAAAAAATACTCAATAAAATATATTTGGTAAAAGATTTAGAAAAAGCACAATCGAAATATGACAGACTGCGTCTTTCCGTCAACTGTACATTCGATTCAATCAAAGCCGAGTGTCAAGATGTCTACGACAAAGATCATTATCTCATACTAAATTTTGATAAAAATAAATCGTATCGCATTCGTCAACACACACTCCCTGAAATGAAAATTCTAATGGAAAACTTCACGGGTAAGTACCTGATCAAAATTGAAAAATAATCATAGTGAAAAATATTGTTCATGCTAATGTCCAAATGAATTTTCCAGATATGTGCAGTGCCGTCGACACTTTTTACAACTGTCTGAACGATATTGAGGAATATTTAGAAGTATTGGACGATTTGGACACCAACTGTTGGGTCATAGATCCCAAAATCGCCACAACTAAAGATAACTATCGAAGGATTGTCATCAGTACTTAGTCTTATATCGTTTTTCTTTTTATTACCTAAAAGCACTTAAACGAAGTGTGTAATTGTATTTATATTTTGAAGATGAAAACATATCGGCGATGATCACAGTCGACGTGGAGTGTGCCAAGAAGCCTCCTTGTATTAAACTGCTGGGTTTGAGCAAAGTCACAGATCCGCTTATGGAACAAATACGCGAAAATATGATAGAATGGGATATTGATGGCCCTTTTATAACTAATATGCTCACACTGTTCGGTATTATAAACTATATTCTGAGATTACTTACGGTTTGTTTGAGTATTTTTGTTCAAAGACTGTCATGTATAATTTAAGAATTTGTTTCAATTTCAGGTGTAGATCAATTCCCGCTAAAAGATGACTTGACTGCAAATAGCGAAAATGATATTGGACTATCCAATACGGAATGTTCCATATGTTTGACCGATAGAGATGATATTGAAGGTCAGTTGCCGTCGATTATGTGCGAAAAATGCAAACAAAATTATCATAAAGTTTGTTTGTTTCAGGTATGCAATGATAACTTGACGATAAAATTGATTTTTAGTTTTGTTTATTTTATTTATTGATGTACTGATAATAATTGCTAGTTTTTTATTTTATAGTGGCTTACAATGACGGCAAACGTTATACACGGATTGAACACAGTTCACGGTCAATGTCCCAGTTGTTCGTCGCCAATTTCATGTCCTTCAGTGACTTAATTGAATTTTTATATTGCAATTTATTATTTATACAAAATAAACTATTTTTTTTATTATAAGGTGAATATTTATTGTAAACTTTATACCTTATTTGTAGGCGCCTGTTTGTCTTGTATATGTTTACAAAGGCTATTTCTCCGAATTTTGCAAACTTTTCAAGTATCTGTGGATCAAATTTGAGGTGACCTATTGGCACCGTTAACACTAGCGATATCTACACCGATATGTATGAAATTTTCCATATCCAGTTCCCATATTGCAATCACAGGTTGCAATATGGGAACTGGATATGGAAAATTTCATACATATCGGTGTAGATATCGCTAGTGTTAACGGTGCCATTGGCGCCATCCACACACGATATTTACTACCGATATTTCCATATCCAGTTCCCATATTGCAAGCTGTGGATGCTATTTAGGAACTGGATATGGAAATATCGGTAGTAGATATCGTGTGTGTGGACGGCGCCATTGAGATTTTAGTATTCTTATACATAGTAGCATTCAACTGTTTCTATTTAACAAATTGGTTCCTTTGTGAGTCATCTCATTACAAAGTATAATGAAGTGGTTGAGATAAAAAATCAATCTGGAAATATAAAACTGGTCCAATAAATGCACAGGAACAAAATGTGTAGAAAATATATTTATTGACTTTAAAACTTCGTTGGATAATTAATTATAATTATTATGTGGCGGCTCGCTATATGTTCAGTTCAGTCACCTTCCTGCGAGTTGGGACCAACTCGGCCGTGTTCAGAGTTGCTACCTCACTCCGTCTACGGCTGCCATAATAAAAACACGTGCATCAACATGCCAGTCGTCTCATTCGTTTCAATTTTATTAAAGCAATAAAAATCACAATCAATGGGGAAAACATTCGATTATTGATTCCAATACTCACTTTTGGCACAGCAGTACTAAATTTTGGGAATAATAAATACAAAGACTGCAAAAACTAAAAGTTACGTATTTTTTTTTAAATGTTCTTATCTCATAAAAAAGAGCAACCCAACAAAAACCAATGTGATATTAGAATTCAATGGGTCAAACTTAGTGATGATTGATTAGTTTCCGCTACTCTGTTTTTTTTTTTGTTGCTCAGTGTTATTATTGTTTTTATCTCATATCTTCTGGAAAACTTAAAATAAATTAATTATTGACTAGCACAGGGAAACGCTAAATTTTTTGTCCACTTTAATAACTAAAAAAATAAATGGCAATTGGTGGTAAATTAACATATTGCTATAATAAACAAATGCACCGACGTGGAAGCAAAAAGTTCTCACGTATATCGTGGAGTTCTTATTTTTTTACTTTAAAATCCAAATAACTAACGACTGCAGTATATTTTAAATAAATAAGTTAACTGTATAAATGATCACAGTTTTACTGGAGAAATCGGTGTAAAATTAAAAATGGTTTTAAATGAATGCTATCTGAATAGTATTTGAATCAATTTTACTTTAAATTATATATATATATATTTCCCCAAAATAATATCCGTGTACCAAGCGATGCTCAATATTGATGGTCTTATGACCAAAATAGCACGTGGGTTCGTTTCGACAGCTGTCAGTTGGTCGCGTCGCATGTATTTGTTTTGCCGACTGAAAAACTTATTTATTTCGTATAAAACATGTCTCCAGGAATAAAAATAGCCAAAAATGATTCAGTAATACGTAAGTCTTTTATATTTTTGGTACACGAATGATGAATGCGAGTGTATTATAAAATGTATGCAAAAATTTGAGGTTATCTGATACGATTGTATCGCTTGTACTGAACAATGCAATACAATACATAATTTATTTTGAAATTTTGTAAGGTAAAACTTAATCTATTTTATCTTTTCGCTCAAGCATTTGAAGAACCTGAGTCGGAAAGTGGTTCGTCCGATGATAATGATGACTATCTCGACAAATTGGATGAAGATTCTGCAGCTGGTGATGCGGCTTCAGAAGGTGAAGACGAAGATGAGAATGCGACTCTGGGAAACGCTGGTTGGGCGGATTCTATGTCCAAGATTTTAAAAGCAAATAAGCCCAAGGGGAAAAAATCATTAGTTTTATCAAAAGCGAAAAAACACACATTATTGAAAACAGAAAGTAAACCAGGCATAAGCTTTGAAGTCATTGGTGAAGATGGAGAAAGTAAACCAGATATAGACACTATTGCGCCGAAGGTTGAAGACAATGAAGAACCTAAAGCCAAAAAGGTATTTATTTATTATTTAATAAATGTGATAATTTGAATTTTAAATGTATGCTAATTTATTGTTATTTATTTTATAAGAAACGCGAAAATCACCCAGATTTGAGAATTAAACCAAATATATTAGACAGAGAAAGAGAAAAATTATTATCAAAAATTGCCACTAGAGGCGTCGTACAACTTTTCAACACGGTTCGAAATCAACAAAAAGAAATCGAAAAGCAAATGGAAGACGCCGGTCCATTAGAAAGGAAGAAAGAAAAAGTTATCAAATCGCTAGATAAAAATAAGTTTTTAGACATTTTAATGGGACAAAGTAAATCAGAAAATATAAACAAAACTCTAGGAATTAAGAATGAAGTTAAAAAAGAAGAAAAACCTAAATGGAACGTGTTCAGGTAGTTTTACATATATTGTTTCTGTTTTTATTGGCTAAGAAAAAATTGTATGTGCATAAAAAAACAATGATTTAACTTTCCAGGGAAGATTTTATGATGGGCGCTAAAATGAAAGATTGGGATAAAAAAGAAGATAACGAAGAAGATGAACCTGAAGTAGACGATACCGATTCCGATTGAAACAATAAAACAAATAAATGTATTATATAATTTTATTAATAAATAATTATAAAAAAATCTCAACATTATATGTACATACATATTTTAAATCACTATTTAATAGAATACATACACAATATAATAGTCAATCACTTACCCTGACCTATTAGAACGTTTCTATAATAAAAAGTTAACCCTTTTTGCTAACAAGTCCTAAGGCGTTTTGCTAACAAGTCCATGGGCCTGGAAAACGCCGATAGGCGTCGTATTTTGAGTGTGTAGAAAGCAAGAATAATACTATCCGCTAAGCCATTCCAGGTAACATTGGAAAAAAATGCAATGAACATGGGTCGTGTAATCCGTGTCATTCATTTGTCAACGTTTATAAAGACTGGTTTACACCGGAATTTCTGATTTTATAACCATATCAGAATTTCCCAATGGAAATCCCTAACTGCTGAGTATTTTAGATTGTGAGCATTGCATTTTAACAACAATGAAGAAGATGGAACTGGTTTTGCAAAAATACATTCATTAATAAGTAGAGGTAGGACCGGAAGCGCGCCGTCTATTGTTCCATTATTGTGAATGCTTTGTAAAAAAGGTTCGGCAAACCTTTAACAATGCATTTACAACATGTGAACAATGAACAGCGCGCTCTGGGTCCGCTCTTTATTAATAATACTTATTTTGTTTATTTTATATTGTTGCAAGATATATTAGAGAGTATAAACACCTTTACAAAACTCGAAATCCTCGGCGGTAGTTATCTAAGGTTTTTTTGGACTAGCTAAAATTTTTATACCTGCTTTCTAAGGAATTCTAGTTGGAAATGTTGGCGAAATTTTCAGCATGGCGGGCTTTCAACAGAAAATATGTCAGCACTCAAAGGGTTAAGGAATAAAATCTCAATAATAAGTTAATTAAATTTGTTAAAAAAATAGTTCATATAATTACAGAGCTATATGCAAATATTGCTTTTAAATATATGTATGTTGTTACAAGCAACATTATTTAATAACTAACGAACACACATTGCTCGACTGACAAAAGTGCGGTATCTGCTTGGGTATCGTGGGATAAATCTTCACGGGTAGATTCCAAACCATGGTTTCGATAGGAACGTCCAACGGCGCGTTCCAATCGCTCACGTCCGGAGGTATGTCTAGGTTTTGGCAAGTACTCGTCACAAATTCAAAATGCAACTTCCACTTCAAAGACACTGAAACATCATCGGAGCATATTAATTTTCTGATTTATGATACGTGGCGCGTGAACGGCGATACTTACCCAAGTCGGTTTCAAACGCTGGAGTGATATGAAGAGGAATTGGAAGGATCAGTTGAGATCTGCTCAGACCTATCGTGACTTCGTGGTGTCTGGCAAATGTTATCGGTTTGATTGCCGTATCGGAAACGTTTTGCGAATCTTTATTCTTGATTTCTTCTTCGGATTGCAGCGCTACTGATACCTGTGATTATACATATAAGTCATATATATATATACTTGATTTTATATAAAATATACATGATGGAAACAATTCCACTACCTGCATACACTTAACAGTACCGACTGAAAAGTCGAAAGTACCGACGATATCTTCACCCAATTTGTAAGCCGATTTGAAAAGACAAAACCTGGCCACTTTGCCTCTGGCGTTGGTTATCATGTAGAAATTTGGACTACGTCTAGCGGTTATATTCTGTAAATATAAATGTATTTTTATTTGCTGGTATTAAGCGTTGATTATTACTTTTTACTTTATTTATGTACGTAGTAACAATGGATGAAGTTTTGTGATCGTGCGAAAATTCGAACGCGAGATTTTGACTGATTCGAAATTAGAATCGATCACTGATCACGTTTTCTTGATTTAGAAAAAATGTCTGTGTATTATGGGGATTTATTGAACACCGTTAGTCTATCGAATTGAAACTTAGTATCGGTTACTGAAATTCTTATCCATACGCCGTAAATTTTTTTTAAATTTTTAAGTTGACCGTAAATGGTACCTCCCCTTATAGGTGTCCTGTTTTTTTAAGCTTTTGAATACAAATATCTCCCAAGCCGCTAACCGAATCAGACTGAAATTTTTTTACATATAATAGAAATTATAAACTTTATAACCTAATATTTTTAAAAGTAGAACTTTCACTCTAGAGAATCGTGGTTTTTTATGTTTTTCTCAGAAACCTTTTGGTTTATTGAACTGAAATTTCATATCTAGAAGTTTAATACCAAGTTATGTATAAAATGTGGTAAGCATCCGTCAACCGGAAGTGGCAGTTTACTCTTGTTGGATTTTTATTCCACTATTTTTTTCGACCCCTCAAACATGTGTGCTCTTCTCGAAAAAATTCAAGTATAATTCTTTTATCAATGTGATGAAAATAAAAATAAATCACTAAATTTAATAAACCGAAAGTGGGATTTTTTCCTCTTAGAAAGATCAAAAATGTTGTGACCACGATTCTTTCCACACCCCTGAACGTATTTAGCTAAAAAATTATATTTATATTCTTTATGCACTAACTTAGAGCTGATAAGGTTTTGGTCAAAATTCGTAAACCGGAAGTAGTATTTTTTTTTAAAACAATATTTCATTATTTTATTTTGAGCTTTTAAATTATTTTTATTTTCTTGATATTTAATGTGTATAATAATTATAGTGATTTTAAGTAATAAAAAAAATTCGAACAAAATCCGACAACCGGAAGTACAACTTTTGTCTTGTGTAAGTTTCCCTACATGTGTGAACATATCATATCCGGTATGTGTGAACGTGTATGTATGTTTAATTATCGATATTTACTTGTAAGACTTTGAGAGCAATGTCTAAAGGAGTTTCGACTTTTCTTTCTTCCAAGAATGGATTTGCCGGTTGAAGTTCTTCGGTAGTTTCGTTGCAACATAGCGCCGATACATCTGGCATATTCGTAATCGCACTAACAGACAATACTCTCAAAGGAATTCTTATTAATTTTATAGCAGAATTGACTCTCTGTGTAGCCACTGTAATTTTGTATGAAAATTTAGCTCCCAAGCCTCTGTACGAAGGTGGCGATTCCATAGGAAGACGTTCTTTATAAATAACTGGAAAATAAACAGTCATATATACACATAATATATCACACGAGTCATGGACTATGTATAATGAAAATGTACATGATTTTGTTTCCCCGATTTGAATCGTCAGGTCGCAAAATATGATTTTGGGATTAGTTTGTAAGATTATCTGTCCGAGATTTCCGTTCGAGTTTTGCAGTGAGGTTCTGTTGTTGCCGAACGATCCGATTCTTTGGAAGTTGCCAGGATTCGTCGGCTCTGATCTGTCTTTGGTCGAATAAAAACAGTGAATTTGAGCGGAAGCCCACGCCAAGTTTTCCAATACGTCACTGCAACGTAGAAATTGCATTAAATCTATAGGATTTTAAATTTACGATCTACAGAATGGTTTAAGTCGGTACTTGTGGCTTTGTGATATTTTATGCTCCGGCTGTGCAATATGGCTGAACGTTATTGCACACTCTATGGCTTCTCCAGAAAGATATACAGATCCATTCAAGAGTTTTGCTGTAATTTCTATCATTGTAGTCTTCGCAGGCGGTCCGCTATTCCCTACTCATTAAATTGCCGTAAACGTCAAACGTCAAACACATTTAGTGCTGCCATATAAAACAAAATCCCATTTCCGATTATCAAATTTTGGTGAAAGTCGTTGGCTTCTAGATTAAACTTTACCAATGAAAAAAGAAGCAAGAAGGGTTAAATGTAATTTAAAACGTCTATGTTCGTAGCTATAATATTACAAATATGATTTTCTCTCCGTTTCCTTCATAATTTTAAAAGGGGCAGCACTTGAAGGGATATTCAATATCCCGGGATATCCAATATCCCGGCCTATATAAACACCTGTGTGTTTGGAAGAGGATCGTTGAAGTTCGTATGTATAGCGAAGGAGGTAGTTATTCGATTTCGGAGAAGTGGGCAAGCTGAACTCTAGAAGCTCACCAGTGTCTGGGGCTGGGGCGCTGGTTTATATATTGGTTGATTGTGCAACGCGTAGCTTGGCTGTAAAGATCGTGTTCTGGAAGATTCCTACGGGCTTAAGGTTATTCTTTGTGTAGCTGTGCCTCAAGGTTTGGTTGATGCGTAGTTGTATGATGAGATCGAGCTCTCGGGAGTTCCTGTATACTCGCGGCTGTTTATCTGGAGCGATTTAATAATGTCGTTGCCCTTGTTTGAACGAAAATATTTCGGTCAATTTCGAGTTGATATGTTCGTATAGGGTCCGGTGATTATTCCACACAAAGTGATCTCGAACTGACTGGAGCAGCTGGAGACCAGGTCACGAGAGACACAGGGAAATCCAACTATTGCCAAAGACGGATCCAGGATTTTTTCTAAGGAGGGGCGATAAAAAAAATGTAAAATAATATTTATTCGTGATGCAATTAAAATCAAATGAACACCCAATGAAAAAATAATAAACATAGATAAAAAAGGACAAAAATTTTGTACGCCACGACAAAAATATTTTAAATTAATATATAATTTTCAAACGGCAGTGAAATTTAGATTGCTGCCATCTCCCCCCCCCTCCTTTGGATCCGTCCTTGACTATTGGCACTGTGGCGGCTCGCTTATACGACATGGTCGAGTTTGGTTGCCTTCCTGCGAGTGGGGACCAACCCGGCTGGGTTCGGAGAGCTGCTACTCACTCTGTCTTCAGCTGTCATATAATAAACACGTGCATTAACATGCCAGTCGTCTCATTCGTTCATCCTCCATACTGGTGACCCCCGACATCGAGCCACGCAGCCTCGATCAATTTCAACATGCTGCTCATCCCTGCCTCGCCGAGCCAGGCGGGGAAGCTACCCGCCGCGCCCCCATCGCCATCAACACGCGTCGCGGCCCGCGGGTGACAATAAACGAGCAGACACGGCTACCTACCTACCTACCGACGTCCAGCCACAACGTCGACGACAGGTGCTCTTAAAAAATGGGGGAGCGAATGAGACGACGATCTTGACAGTTGGATGTGGAGTCATGCGCGATCCACTACACATAGAACGGTCATCCAGCACCACAAGACATACACCACCTCAGCACCATCATCATCATCATCATCATCAAGGCCCCGTCCGTCCCCACGAGCGTCGTCACGCCGAGACGGGCGGTAGCGCTACAACACCTCCACGAGCCACAACGACTCACAGTCCAGCTCGGAGTACCATCAACCACATCGATGCCCCTGCCGCCCCTGCCGCCCCACCAACCGACATCAGCCTCGGAAGAGCGGCGCCGCCGCAGCATCGCATCGCATCGGCGCGACCATCGGACCACCCACCGTCCTGCTCGCGACGTCACCGCCCTCGAATCTACCGACCATTCAGGGCGGTACACCTATGTACACAGCGGATGACCCACGTCAACAATTTTTTTTCTCCCCACGTAATAATTTTTTCTCTTTGTGTAACAATAATTTTTTTCTTTTGTAAAATTTGTTTCTTTGTAATTTTGGTATCGCTGATGCTGGGGGGGGAGTGATGTGGCGGCTCGCTTATCCCTTTGACTGCTACAACAACGATAAATCGTTGTTTTGAAATCGGCGAAGATTGCTACGACGATCGTTGTTTTCGTCATTAATTGTCGTATTTCAATACTTTCTTTGAGCCACCAGCGCATCAGTGGCACGAAACATTTTTTTTGTATACGTATTTATATTTATTTTACAATCAAGCTTTATAAACATTTATCAATTTTTTAAATAAAAGCTCTTCAATTTCGGGTTCATCATCAAAGTAAATTTCGGGTTCGTTGTCAATGTCATATAAGGAGTTATTACTTGGGAATTGATTATTGTCGATAAATTCATTTTCAGAATCAGTAGAGCTGCTGATTGGTCGAGTTCCTCGGCGAGAAGCTATTATTTCGCTTTCATCACTTTCACTGTCCGATATCATTTTGCAGAGTTAAAATAAATGGCAAAAAACAATAGAAATCCGCTTTCAATTATATAGGTCACGAGACGTCACGAATTCATGCAATCAATCGAATGCAACTGAAATGCATACAAAATGTTTATGATACATTTTGAAAAAATATTTGATTATTAGAAACTTCACATCCTTGTGTGTCTCGCTCACACGTACACAATTAAAACCAAGAAAGAAAGAGAGAAAGACCGCTACCTGTTTCGAATATATCGCATTTTGTTAGGATACATCGATGTCTAAAAATAGATTATTGAAAAAAATAAAGCGTCGGAAAATAATCGTCAAAACTTATTTAGTGTATATATGTAGGTATCTCTTTCGCACGCACGCATGTAAAAGCAAGACAGAAAGAGAGAGCACGAGTCCATAACTGCTTCTAAAAATGTATATAAAGTATTATAAAAATTACAAGCGTTCGGCGAAGTAAGTATGTAAAAAAAAATATTATATTTAATTTTTTTCAAAATAATTACAAATGTTAGCATTTTTCGCTTGGACATTGAAAAACCTCGTAGCAGCCAAAGGGTTATACGACATGGTCGAGTTTGGTTGCCTTCCTGCGAGTGGGGACCAACCCGGCTGGGTTCGGAGAGCTGCTACTCACTCTGTCTTTAGCTGTCATATAATAAACACGTGCATTAACATGCCAGTCGTCTCATTCGTTCATCCTCCATAGCACTATTGTCAACAGAAGGAACGATGAGGAGACGTAAAGTTACAACGGTTCGGTGGTTATTCCGTAAAAGGCGATCTCGCACACGTCACTAAAATTTCGATCACAGAACATCTGGCACCCAAAAACTATATAAATCGATTGTCATGCGCGGGATCGCAATTTGCGCAATAATCCGTTTACCGTTACAACAGTATAGGAGATCATTAGTCGATGGGTCGCGAGACTTGGTTTTTGTATACGATTTAGGACGAAAACACACAGCGATGAACAGCGTGGCACATGTTTTTTTTAGATAGTTTTAAACATGCGAAAACAAAGTGGAATGTCTTGCACATATTCATGGAACAGCACACACCGTCCCAAAATCACCCCCAGGAATGTTTTCGTTAAATTTGTATCCTTGTATTTATCCTTGCTTGATAGTGACAGATAACGGCGTATCCCATGGTAATAGGATTATTAGTCACATTGCGATTGCCTAAAAGACAATTTTTGCCATGAAAATCGCGAATACGGAATATTTGGCACTCAATTTCTCGTTAGTATTTTAGGGGATGGAACGAATGAGACGACTGGCTTGTTAATGAACGTTGGTTTATTATGAAGGCCGAAGACGAAATGATAATAGCAACTTTAAACGCGGCCGCGTTGGCCCCAACTCGCAGGAAAGTGACCGAACTCGACCATGTCATATAGCGAGCCGCCACAGTATGATGGACTTTTCGGCTGCCAGATGTTCCGTTATAGAGATTTTAGTGACGAGCGCTTTGTGACCAATAATCACCAAACCGTATCCCATATTTGAAGAAATGTATGAGACCCCCCACATCGAGGAACTAAGGACGCGACGTGCCGTTCTTCCCTGTGTGATTTCCCTCTTGTTACAGCGAGACCATTTTTTGGCGCGAACGCAAGATCAGGTGACCAGCTAGTAAAACAGTAAACTAGTATGTAGGCGGCGGTAGGGATGTTGACCAGTGGCGGCTCGTCCTAATGGGCTGCCGGGCTGCAGACCCTCCTATAAAATTCTAAGATACATTTAATATTTTATTTATTAATGATATTTTTTTTATTAGTTGGATGGACGAACTATTGGGGCCTTCGACAGAGTAAATATTACTTACAATATCACCCATATCCAGAAGGGTGATATTGTAAGTAATGTTGACCGTTTCGAAGACCCCACTAACTTGTATGGTGACAGATGAATTAAAATGTTGCTGTACTGGCTGTAAAGTGTTACAGCGCCGCGCTGAACGCTGCGCAGCCCGGAGTTTCAGAACGAGAAAGAGAAAGAGCTATTTGCATCTGCAGATAGCTCTTTCTCTTTCACTCACTCTGCCGTTTTGGGCTGGACAGTCGGCAGCCTTCGCCTGTTAAACGACATTCTTCTGTCAGTTTGTTTAAGATTTCGCGCGCTTGATCTTACATTTAATTAGTTGAATCGCACGATCACAGCTTTATTCGTTTTCGTTACTCTCAATTGGTTGTGTACGAGCCCTCATCAAATCTTCGGTGAGTCGTTTTCATTTTGATAACAGCAAACTTTTTTCAAATCTGTTTAACTTTTTCTCGTAATTTTTATTTAAATATATTAAGATTTTTTTTCTTTTAAAAATGGAACAACAAAAGAATTCAGTAAAATATTTACAAAATTTGTACTTTTCGCGACTAGAACTTACCGAAAAAGTCGCTATAAAAGCATAAGGCTGCCTCACGCCCAATTTAATTATTTCACAGCCTGCAACTAGTAGATTTTTTAGTTACTCGCGAAAATTTAATCCAGACATTTATAAAAAATACAATTGGTTAACGAGATGTACAGAAAAAAACGCGTTATTTTGTTATCCGTGTCTTTTGTTTGGAGGCGAGTCGCCAGGCGAAGCATCTTGGACGAAAACAGGAGTTATTGACTTAAAAAATTTAAACGATAAATTTAAAAAATGTGTGTAATCTCACGATTTTGGGAAGCTTGTCGGCGGGAAATAGATAAGCATAATGAAAACGTCAAAAAAAATCGGGATGTTTTATTTAAAATTATTGATTGCGTTAAATTTTGCGGTAAATTTGAAATGCCAATGAGGGGACACGATGAAACAGATAATTCAAAAGATCCAAGAGTTTTTCGGGGGCTTCTAGAATATTCACAAAATTTCGACGATTCTTTAAAAAAACATTTTCAAACTTCTTCGGTTTTTAAAGGGACATCAAAAACTATTCAAAATGAACTTTTAGATTGTATTTTGAACGTGTGAAGGGAACAAATAAGTGCTGAAATAAAAAAAGCAACTTATCTAGCTGTTATGGCAGATGAAACAACCGATGTATCGATGCATTGTCAACAGGTTAATGTTTTTCGTTACGAATTAGGGGGTTAAGTTTAGAATTCGGAGTGTGAGAGCGTGAGTTGGCAGCAGTTGTTGAATGTCGTGTACGTTTAGTGCAACACTGCTGTAGTGGCAGTGGCAGTGGCAGTGGCAGCGGTACCGACTCGGTGATTGTGATTGCTGTGTTCATTATTATGGTGACGACGACGGTGTGGTGAGGAGTTGGAGACGAAGAGCATCCTCGTAGCATACGAAGAGCAAGATGAGGTCTCTGGGCGTGTCGATGGTGTCGGTGTGCCTGACGGCTGCCGTGGTGGCGCACGCCTATCACCACAAACGCCAGTTCTATCCAGCTGTCGTTTACATCACCAAGTCCAACTTCAGCATGGCCGTGAGTCTACCCCTCCCACTCTCCCCAACTGTCACTCTATCTGTCACTCTTTCTTATCAATCGAGCGGTCCAGCTCCACTTCAGCTTTTATACCATTCACACTACTAGATACACATATAAACTTTTCCCACTATCAACACTACTGAGCTTTTATCGACACAACTTATTTCCCGTTACACCTTTATATCCAGATGCTATTTTCAATAGGTCAGCTGAAAACATGTCGTTCACATTGAGAAAAAAGAGCCGCTCTTTAAGAGGGCTGGACACCAGCGCCTTGTCCATACAAACGTATTACACTTCCTCAATTATGACACTAGAGAAATTTATTTTTTAATATGCTATGGATATCCACCATAGGCATGTTTCTGTATTTTTATTTTTTTGATTAGTTATTTTTTATAGGAACTAGGAGCCACCGAACATCTATAAAATCGCCTCGCTTTTACGCCCACGAAAAGAGTCCAGCATGCTAATTTAACGGTTGATTTAAAAAAAAAAACAACACGAAGACACAAACATAGAACATATCTTTCTCATACCGATGATGAAATTTTTTTTAAATTGGTCCAGTTTCGGAGGAGAAAACTGGAGAATACTAAACCTCGATTTTTTCGATTTAAAATGTCGTATTCACTCGTCGTATATATATCGAAGAAAGGAACGGCAACAAAATTAAGGTTTCGGGTATCCAGCCCTCTTAAGCTTCACCAGGTCACGAAACCAAGTTACTATTCAAACGACATTGAGCCGATTTCTTTTGAGAGCTTCGATAATTGGTTAAACCCGAGATACAGGACCGCTGCTTGTCAGTGGAGTTTTTTGAAGAAATTTCGACCGGTCGATAATGCGCAATAGGCATAAGTGTCAGAGCCGAGCAACTCAAAAGAGTGGTTGTTAAACGTAATAATTCTATCGGTAAATGTCTTTAATAATGTGTACTGAATATGATTGTTTTCGTCTGCACTGGCAATACTTACGAGAAGCAGCGGTCCCGTATCTCGTGTTTAACCAGAGAAATGTTATAGTAATAGAAGTGGCTTTAGGCGTCATATTGTTGTCAAGTGACGATTATCCAGAGACAATCCTAAATAATTTTAGCATCAGTCATATTTGATGCTTGGTGCTTGACGTATGTCCGATAAAAACTTCTCTGTTCGTTTGTATTACTCGCAAGGTGGGCAAGCATCGGTAAAAATTGCATAATGCATTCAAAAACATACAATAAACAACATGGGATACATTTTTATAAGTAAATTGATCCGATTTTATTCCGTGCGTTGTAGCCTATTTATAGAGACGTACCGCGTAATATTTTTTTTATTTTATTTATTTATATATATTTTAGCTATCAAGCTAATTTAAAAATACATCTTAATTATGTACTGTCCCTCACAGAGGTGTCTCTTCGCACCTCGCAGGAATGCATCCATGTTTTTAGCAGACCTGATGCACTCAGGGAGGGCATTATACATGAGCACACCCCTGTGAAAATCACCCCCCAACCGTCTTATTCTTTCTTACTCTACTTACAACTAGTTTGTCCTTATTTCTAGTATGTTTATCTCTATTCCTATAATCATCAGAATACTTAGGTAATAACTTATAAACAAAAAACAATGTACTAATATTTAGACTAATTCTAATACTCATCCATCCTAATTCATCTAACATACTTCCAATACTCTTAAATCTACTCACATTCAAAATACCTCTCATAGCTTTATTCTGTATTTTTTGCATTTTCTCTAAATCTTGGCCACTAAACAAATTAAGCACAGTGGCACAATAAACCACATGTGGCAAGACAATTGAATTAAACACTAAAATTTTACTTTTTTTACTTAAAATATTTCTTAATCTACATACATAATATACCAACTTTTCTAGCCATTTTTTTTATTATATAGTCAGCGTGCATTTTAAAATTTAGTCCCGAGTCTATGTATACCTCTAAGTATTTTGACAACAATTATTTATTTGTAAGGGCCCTTCTATTACTATTACATTTCTCTGGGTTTAACCCCAAAGTGTTGGGTCTCGTACTGTAAATCTTGCTTTGAATTCTATATGATTCGCTAGCGCGAGGCATTATTGAATACTCTTCTATTATATATGAAGCCCTAGTGATTGCTTGAGAGCAAGATTGCTATCCTAATGCCTTCCTGTTGGAAGCAATTGGTTGTTATTCTTCGAGTCATGACGTAGAGTATATTTGGGAAAACATATCTACAAATTACTGGTTGGTTTTGTAACGAATCCTCAAATTCTTGCAGAATTGAGCTTCAATCTACAACTCGCGTACGTTAGATGCTGCAACTTGTTCTCTTCACCTGTAGCACGTACCATTTTGATATGGTCAAGGGTCATCAAGCTCCTCAACTAGATTTCTTGGATTTGTTTAATCTAAAATATGCTTTGGTTGAGGGATCGTTTAATTTGAGATCATATGTTCCAGCAGAATAGACTAGTGGTTAGCATATAATGCTTTGAACAGAGTGTACATATAATACTTTGGCCAGACCTTAGATTCGTGACTCCAGGTCGATCGTTTCCTATCAGAGTTTGCCAATTCATCTAATTTTCACTGAAACGATTCCTACAAATTGGTAACCTTACTAACCATTTTCTCACAAATCTCGAGTTTTCAGCAATCTCAAATTTTGCTGAATTGTCTCAAATGCTGCAAATTTACAAATTTGACAATAAATGTCTGTGTGGATGTTAATTGATATGTATTTATGTACTTTGTATAATACTAATAATATTTGTATCAAAAGTACAAATGTTTTTTGGCCAGGAATGCGCATTAGGGTTAACTATTAGGCCTTCCTGGTATATAAAAAAAAATGTTTTCATATATTGATAGTTTCACATTTTATATATATTTTATTTTATTTTTACATCCATATTTATTCTTATGTCCTTATTTTAATGTAAATAAAATAAATATATTTTTTAATTTATGTTTATTTTACGTTTGCAGGTAATTTACGTTCAAGCGCTAATTATGGTTCTGCTCATAGGAAAATTAATGAAGAAAGTTTTCTTCGGCCAACTGCGAGCTACGGAATTTGAAGTAACTAATTTTTACAGCATTCATTGTAAATCATCTCCGATTATATATAAACACCATTTATATTTCAGCATCTTATGGAGAGGTCTTGGTACGCTCTCACGGAAACAGCTCTGGCGTTCACCGTCTTCAAAGACGACTTCAATCCGAAGTTTATAGCGTTTTTCACGATATTACTATTTCTCAAATCTTTTCACTGGCTGGCCGAGGATCGGGTCGATTTTGTGAGTGATCCTCGATGCTATCTTTAAAATGTAATCACCGTATTAATTTATATTCATTCACATATTCACAGATGGAAAGGAGTCCTGTAATCGGCTCGCTGTTTCACATCCGAGTGCAGAGCTTGTTATTGACGCTGGCTGGTTTAGATATCTTTTTCATATTCCATGCCTATCAAACAACGGTGACTAAAGGTGCTTCTGTGCAGTTGGTCTACGGGTTTGAATATTGCATCTTAATCATCATGATAGTCAACATCTTCATAAAGGTATCGTCACCGTTGTACACTTATGCACATATATTTATATACGATGAAGTGTTTCAACCGTAACGTGAAATTATTATCGATTTTAGTACATTATTCATGCGGTAGATTCGCAAACGCCTTGGGAGAACAAAGCCGTCGTACTTCTGTACACCGAGTTCATAGTTGGAATGTTTAAAGTTTTGCTTTATATATCTTTTGTGATAATAATGATACGCAAATACACTCTCCCGCTGTTCGCATTCAGGCAAATGTACTACACAATAAGGTATTTCGAATTTTAACTGAATTCTATTGTGATCGATGGTGTTTATTGTTCGGTACGTAAATTTTCTTTGTCGTTTGCAGGAATTTCAACAAAGCGTTCAACGATGTCATAATGTCAAGGCGGGCGATAAGAAACATGAATACTTTGTATCCGGACGCCTCGGCGGCAGAACTCGCGGCCGTCGACAACGTTTGCATCATCTGCCGAGAGGAGATGACTTCAGGTATTATTACAAAGTTGCATCGCATTTATTTTTTAACATATTAGCCACAGTGGCTTTTGGATTCTCTCAGTCTTCAATGAATGAGTCATACGGGTAGGACTCCATATAATGGAAGAAAATTCTAGAATGCTACGTACTAGAACTTAACACTAGAACACAACGAAAGGTTTACCAACTCGAAGTAAGAATCCCAGCATTTTTGTGGCCCGCAAACAAATATTGTCAGTTTGCCGTTTAAAATATACGATTCACTGATTATCTACACACTTAATTGTTTCGTATGCGTGCTTTGAAGTTGTGAAAGGGATTCTGATTTGAATTTCATGTTGTTTCAGGGGCGAAGAAGCTGCCGTGCAATCATATATTCCATGCGTCGTGTCTCCGCTCGTGGTTCCAACGTCAGCAGACGTGTCCGACGTGTCGTCTTAATATATTGCGTAGCTCGGCACCAGTGCAGACCCCTGCCCCAGCCGCTGCTCCCATGCAAGCGGCTCCAGCTCCTCCGACTCCGCCAACTCCTTCGCCTCAAAACGCTCAAGCTCAATCGAATTCGTCTCAGCAGCCGACCATGCAGCCCGGTCAAATGATGCCGCCCTCGATGCCCATGCCGCCAGGAATGATGCCGAATTTGACGCGTAAGATCCCGTTCAATTTATAATTTTTCTCAAGTTTTATTGTGCTAAATTTGATTTTTCTTTTTAATGATGTTTCAGCTTTTATGGGGTTGCCTTGGCCGCCACCCTCAATGCCGCCGAATTTGTCGACGTTTACCGAAGCTGAATTGTCTAGGATGGAAGGTAGAGAGAGGCAAAATATCGAAGCTCGCATTCAGGTATATCCTCCTGAACTGTATTATTATTTTGAAGATATATATCATCGTCATCAATTACAGCCATTCACTATTCACTGCTGTATGAAGGCTTCTGTTTTGCGCAATTCTCATCCATCTCATTCCACACATGTGTTATTTCATCCACCCATCTTCCTTTCACCTTTTTATATTCTCTCGGGTACCATTCCAGCACTTTCCTTGTCCACGTCCATTCTTCTAGCTACGTGACCCGCCCATTAACATTTCACTTTATTCACTCTCTACACTAATTAAGCAAATTCTAGATGCTATAAACTCGAATTTTTGCGAGAGATAGGACAGGTTGCCAATTTGTTGGAACCGCTTCAATGCAATCAAATAAATTGGCAAACTTTGATAGGAAACGATCGATCTGGAGTCATATATCTGAGCTATGCTGTTGGTTATGAGGGGGGAAGGGGAGAGTGGTCTCATGTTGAGGGTTTTATGGGTCAGCTTCATTGACAGTATGAATGCTAATCGTTACCTTAACTTGTTAAAATAATAGACAGGCTGATAAAATAGTAAACGTTCTCCTTCGAATTTTGGAATTGCAGAGTTTGCAATTGATATGTGTATTTACGAGTATTGGACTCAATTCTTGTCTCAATCAGGCCTGTCCCATTATGAAGAATCCTAGTGCTCAGTTTGTGTTGAATGGTATGTTTAAATACATTTTAATTATTTATTTTCAGTGTCTGAAGAATATACAAGTAATGTTGGACGCCTCTGTTATGATGATGCAACAGTACTCTGCAGTCGCCAATCGATTTCCGTACCAGTTTGATAAGAGAGACGTTGAGACTCAGACAGTCGGTGCGACGAGCGTTCCTAGCTCTGATGTGAAGAGCGAAAGCGGTTCTGCTCCGAAGCCTGAAGAATCAAACATGGAAAAACCAAGCACATCGAGCTTGTTAACCGTCGTCGCGAAGAAGGAACCCTCGGATGACGCGACTTCCTCTACCAAATCGAGCAAAAGCCCAGACGTATCCAAGTCGACGAACACGGAAAACTCGACCGAGACCCCCGAGTCGAATACAGAAAGGTAAAAAAACTAAATGAGTCGTGTTTTTTTGATTCTGTAAACTCGTCACCGTTACATGTCACTACATCTCGAATTTGTGGGTATTATGCTATCAATAACAACCAGTTGATTGCATGATAATCTGTCACGTTTTAGAGAATCTACACCAAAGGACGAGGCAACTGATCATTTGAGACGTCGGAGATTGCAAAAGTTCGACCAAGAACACCATTAACCAACTAAAATTGTCGCGATACAAAGTGTGGTGGGAGTTTTAACTATATTATAGACTGTGAAGAATATTTAATAAGTTATATATGTATATGTATATGAATAGGAATGTGTAAGAAATTTTATTATTATAAAAGTATTTATCTGGGATACATTTAAAGTATGTACTGTGAGATTTTGCAAGTTTTACCAATTAATCAAAATATATATAAAAAAAAACGTGTGTAGGGAATACTTTGGTAGAGCGAATTACTTGTGTGGTGGTTTGCTTTGAAGTATCATCGGTAGGAGGGGAAAATTTTTGTATAATATGCCAACTATGTATATGTGCTTAAATTATCATATTTTTTGTTGATTTTTGTTTTCTTTTTATACATTTTTAATTTATGAAAGAGTATAAAGTGAGAGTTTGATGTTGCACAATGTCGATTGAATTTTGATTTTGTGTAATGTTTCGGACGTGCCGTCTCGAGATTAGTTTTTTAAATATACGAGTCGTGTTTGTTATGCATTGAATTTGCGACTGTACACAATATTTTGATCTGCAATGTGTGCAAGTGATAATTGTACAAATTGTCTACTATGCAAGACTTAAAAAAAACAGTGTAATGCCGAGATTTAAATTTAACAATACCAAACTATATAAGTAGAGAAGTCAAGCCTGACCTGACTCGCTCATACTCGTATTGTGTGCAAGAATTTGTCATACAGAAGTTTGGCGAAGATCTGGTTGGTATCCACTGCTGAAATGCCAGTGGGGTTTGTTGGCCAGAAAATCCATAGCGCCGCTCAAGCGTACATTTCCATGTGTCAGGTATCTGCTCAGAATGACATCAAAATTTTGACTACCTGATTACGCTATTAACTTTTATGGGATCAGAGACTAATTTTCTTCAAAAATGCATCATAGAATTTATATTCAATTGTCAAATAAAGATGAGTGTATACATGAAGTTTCTTTTTTTTATGTTCGTTATATCTAAATTCGTGGAATTGCTCATTTCATTAAAATATTAGATAATTGTATGTGGTTACTGTGAACCGTAAATAATCAAAAATAATCACAGGCGAATAATGTCATATAGATGCATAAGAGTCGATACGTAATAATTAATAATCATAATTGAAACGACCAGCTGATTGCATTCATTATGACTTGGTTGGTCTGTGTTGCCACTCTGAGGCATGCATCAGTGTAGCCACTCTTACGAACGCATGAGTCTTGCTACAAGAGAACGGTTCGGTAATTACATCTCGAATGTGAATCGCTACCAGGATAACCGCTGCTACGAAAATCGCTCGCGTGGTCTCCTATTGCATGAAAATTCGTCAAACAGGAAAACTGCCCAAATCTCGTATAAAAAAGCATGTGCTGAGCAATATTTGGGCAGTTTTCTGCAAGCGATTTTCGTAGCGGCGGTTATCCTGGTAGCGATTCACATTTGGGATAAATTGTTTCTGTTAATATGTTATCACTAGAGGTAGGACCGGAAGCGCGCCGTCTATTGTTCCATTATTGCAAATGCTTTGTAAAAAGGTTCGGCAAACCTTAAACAATGCATTTACAACATGTGAACAATGAACAGTGCGCTCTGGGTCCGCTCTTTAGTTATCACTTCAAAACTTCAAGATCTGTAACTAAATGAAGAGAAATTTGATGGGTTTACCCAAAAACTCCATCAATCGAAAGCTACTCACGTCAAATATTGCACTAACGACAACTTTAGTGCCAGATGTTCCGTCCTCGAGATTTTAGTGACCTGCGCGAGGTAGCTTTTTGTGGAATAATCCGTTTACCCAGTTTACTGCCTTGCATACTTCTTATTCAAAAAACCCCATCATTTTGGACTTTAAGTATTGAAAATAAACAAATTCTTGACTACAATACGCCTATTTGCATCGATTTTTAATGCAATTATATGCCTGTATATGTAATTAATTCGCGATAAAATAATTACTGGTAAATTTTTCAATTTACTGTTGGCGATTTTCGGTAATGCTATCCCTAATTCATTGCTTAGTTCATGAATTGAGCAAAGCAGATAGTGGCGCTTACTGTGATTTTTTTTTTTCTGGAAGTACACCAAATGATAAAATATTTTATTGACGATTTCACGAATTGAGCACTTTTACGAATCGGATGTAACATCTACATATTTGAATTTTTTACTATACCTATCCGAAACAGTCCTACTAATACTTATGTAAAATATTCCTATTTGGTCATCGCCCAAAAATTTTTATAGATCCTTGCAGTGAAGAATTGAGGCGTGTATTAATTTAACTATGAGGGAAAAATCCGCCCATTGAATCAATTGCCTTATGGTGCGAACGGCCCACAGGCCAACTTTTAAAACCAGTAGCGTACAAAATATCGAAATAAAAATTAAATTTAAAAATTGAAATTAAATATCAAAATTAAAACTATTATTATTATATTAAAATTAAATATTGAAAGTTAAAACAGAACATGCACAATTTAAATAAATTTTCGAGATTGACCTAAAATTAGATGATCAACAATCACATACAGGTAATCCTCGACTTTTGTTTGTCGAAGATGTTTTGACTTACGAAGATACGCACTAAGATCGAAAAAAAATCAAAGAATTATTATTTTTACTTCCCCGTAATACGCAGTTACTGAGAATATATCATGTATTAGTATGGGTGATCCAACGATTTTTGCTAACCCGGGGTGTTGTCGGTCACATCAAACGTATTTTTTTATTCTTCAATTGTTTCTCTCGTCGAAATAAATCAAGTAATTAAATCATTTCAGAGGTAAAATGTATCGGATAATGTGTGATTATTAATTTTATTTCGACGAAAGAAAAAAAACCCTTTGACAAATCACCGACATCCGACACCGCGTTTTTTTATGAATTGTTTTTTTTTTATCGATCATCCACGTGGAAATACAGTAACATCTCGTGACGACTTTAACAATATTTTTTTTCGCTCGTAAGCAGAGAAATTATAATATTTCTCTGGTTTTAAATCCTTATCGTCGTAATTCAAAACATCAACGATGATCTAATTTTAGCTCAATCTCGCTCTTTAGCTTGATTTTGATATTTAATTTCAATTTTAAAATTTAATTTTTATTTCGATATTTTGTACGCTACTGCTGGTTAAAAAGTTGGCCCAAAATCGTCGTTGGTTTAGTCCGTAAGCACCATTACTGTGCTAAAAAATCCGATTGCCACTGTGCTGGACTCCAAGTGTCCAGTTGGAGTGACGCGAATTCTGCGAGGTTAATTATTGTAATTAGCTATGAAAATCGTTTTATCGTGTATTACACGTCGAATGATGTAAATTAAGTGCAAGAATTTAATAAAATAAAGGCCACAAAGCCACCACTCAAGGCAGATATTATTTACACACTGACCGTTGAGCGCAGCATACTGAATTCCCTCTCGCATCTGTGAGGCGTGTAGACGGGCCTTCCCTCGAAAATAATTATTCTCATTGATACTGGTCAATGTTTTTATTTTGCAATGATATATTTCGAATCATAAAGGTTTTGATGGGGAGTACACAAAATATGAAGACCCTGCATTCAGTATATTTGGAGAAATAAAATAAAATGTAAGTCCTGGTTATTCGCTATCCATCACAGTTACCATGTTGTTGCGTAGAGGTGGGTGGAGGATCCAAGTAAAAGGCCAAAGCCGTGTCACAGCATTTATTGGTGATTAAGGAGATACACGCACCGCCAGTGCTCTGTCTAGAATGTCTTGATATCGCCTAAGTAACTTCTTATAAAGGACAGGTCGCGCAGGGAATCTTCGACGTCCAGTTTGTTTACTTATTGTTATAGTCACGTACTAGATATGTATTCCCACGACAGTCAGTCAACGCTATTGCTGTCAATTCTGCGAAGGGACCGGGTGCCGTTACTGCGCCAATTTGGTGGCCATTGTTTAGCCTACTTGCACTTAGTCTGGAGATAATCCTCGAAACCAATTATACCGGTCGCACAGTGTCAGTGATGCGCCTCGGCGTAATCCGATTGCACTTAACCGGCGGCTCCTTTAAGCATACGCTACAATATGTTAACAGTTGCCACAAATTATTTTACGTCCTTTCAATGTTATATAACACATTGCTCGAATGCGACAGCATGCTCGGATCCACTACAGTCTAAACTAAAATGATGGTATGAGTAAATAAATCCAATGAAATGTAATAATTAATTTATTTTAATTACAAAATACACTACGTAACTAAATATTCCTTATTATGTATTGTGGTAAAATGCATTGAGATATTTGTAAACGTTCTCATTATATCCTTCGAGAGAGGGCCTAGCCGATATGTACTCGCAATTTTCAAATAGTTGCATTACAGGTGAAGTGTACCATAAGTTTTTAACGCCCTGCTGACCGTCCGTGCTCATCGTGTTCAATTGCAGCACTCCAAAGTGGAATGTTTTACCGTCCGACTGGATGCACTGCACCGTCAGAGGTGTCGGTAAAACGTCTACGGTTTTCTGCAATTTTAAACATATTAATAGTCATAATAAGTAATGTATGTGGTTTTACATATATCGACATCAGGCTTACCTCATATAAAGTTTTGGCAAATGAAGTTGCTACTGTAAACGCATGTAAAAGCGATCGTGCTTTCACTTGTGAGTCCGTTATGGGTGTCTCATAAAGGTTTTTCACTTGCGTAGTATTGAAATCTAAAAAGGTCGTGTGAGGATAGAAGGCTTTTACCGCTGCTGGTTTCAATGCTGCAATTTGAAAATAATCAGTGTAAATTGCTTCACAAAATGGTATACTGTTCTTAATTTCTTCAATTATGAGGCTTTATGATATAGATTAAGGGCGAAAACACAATGAGTGGTACGTGGTACGTGTTTTTTTTCTTGAGTATTTTCGGTGATAATTTATCCTCGCTTAACCCTTTGAGTGCTGACGTGAAAATTTCCAACTAGAATTATTTAGAAATCCAATAGAAAGCAGGTATAAAAATTGTAGCTAAACCAAACAAACCCTAGATAACTACCGCAGAGGATTTCGAGTTTTGTAAAGGTGTGCTTAGACTCTAATATATCTTGCAACAATATAAAATAAACAAAATAAGTCTATTTATTAATGAACATATTCTTCCAAAACTAGTTCCATCTTCTTCATTGTTGTTAAAATGTAATGCTTACAATCTAAAATACTCTGCAGTTAGGGATTTCCATCGAGAAATTCTGCTATGGTTATAAATTCAGAAATTCCGGTATAAACCAGTCTTTATAAACATTGACACGGATTACACGACCCATGTTCAATGCATTTTTTTTTCAATGCTACCTGGAAAGGCTTAGCGGGTGGGTAGTATTCTTGTTTATTTTTTTACATACTCAAAATACAACGCCTATCGGTGCATTTCAGGCTCATGGACTTGTTGGAAAAATGTCGATCGGCGTTGGTCAGCATTCAAAGGGTTAATAGTGATCGATAACGGTGAATTCCATATTTGAAGAAATGCTTGTCGGTTGCATATGGCTAAGCACACACGTGCGACCTCCCAAATATATGCATTCTGCACGTGCAACTACACCCGAATTCGGTTTGGGGAACGCCCACTGTTTATGGTCACAGCGGGAAGCTAAGGACGTGACGTCCCATACCACTCGGTGTGTTTTCGCCCTAAACGTACGATATATGTTATCGAAATTGTAGAAGTTTTCTTTCTGTATGGAGATGGTGTGTTTCAGTGGATGAATATTGGGCAGGTCGATCCCATCAGTCATGCTGGAGTCAGGTTGTATTGGACTCAGAGGTTTAGTGCTCGATAGAAATACATTCGAAGGCGATTGAATTTGTATCAGATCGTTCTCCTTTTCAAAAGACGCCGTACAGTCCACGGCTTGTGACACGTATCTATCTTTGTGCGCTTCATTCGAGTTCTTCTCTAGAATGTTCAAAATCGCATTCCATGTGATGATGCTGTGAAGTATAATATGCATGTATGAAATACACAGTGGACTATTCGAATGATGTTGTGTCTGTTGGTTTTGCTTACTTTCTCCTCGCGGCGGTAATTCCGTAAAGCCTGGGAAAATTGAAAGCGGGTCTATCAGGGTCATGGATCTTGGGTAGTTTTTTTTGTTCCGAGTCGAAGATGTTGGCTTTAAGGATGGCTGTTTTGAGGTGCTGGTGTATGTGTGCGGGCGTTTCTTCTTGGACGAGCGCCTCGATAGACTTGGGAAGTGTCTCCGAGACGTGCACGGTCTTGGTCAGCAGGAGAGCTTGGGGCAGACCTTCCACCAGCACGTCGGTTGACTTGATGACGTGACAGCAACGTTCTTTCCAGTCGGGATGGGTTTCGTCACGTGGCAACGGCTTCTGGCCTACGCCGATTACGTTGAATCTAAAATAAGCAAAGTCAAGTATAGAAAAGCCTTGTAAAAAGAGCAAAACATCTAGTTTAGAATGTTAAAAAGTTACTATGTAAGTAAACAGTTATTACTAGACGAAGGCGTATTTTTTTTTAAATACTACTGGGCAGGTTTTAAATGCGTTTACATTGATATCATTATTTATTTATAGTTTTGGACCATTGTGGCATTACAGGAAGAACCTATGCGCCACAATGGCCTACATTTGAAAAAGAGAACTAAAATAAAATAAAGAAAAAAGCAGAAAAACATGATAAAAAAATAATTAAAGAAAATAATACATAAAAATGAACATAAGGTGAAATCAGTAATCAAATAAAATCCTATTTTTAGTTTCACATTGAATATAAAGTGTGTATAATATTTATTTAAACGTTAGTTTGGATCATTGTGGCATTACAGGAGGAACCAAATGCGCCACAATAGCCTCCATATGAAAATAATAGAGAAAAATAAAAATCATAATAATAAAGTAATAATTCATACATAGATTAAAAAGAAATAAAAGGTAAAAGCAGAAAAATAGTACATAAGGAATGTACATTATTAGTGAGTATATTATATATTGATTTTTTGGAGATATGACAATAATACGCCTTCGTGGGGAATTTCAGAAGCGTCCGAGGACGACGGATTGATATGGTTTGTTTCTTTTTGTAACTGTTTCGCTTGCAGTTGGCTTGTAAGCTTACCGTTCTATTGGCCTAAGAGGTTCGTTGACGAATTCTGTAGCTTCTTCTACCGTGAAGCCTCGTTCTTTGAGGTATTTCTCCTCCCCTTTGTCCCCTGGAACTCTTTTGCGGGCGACCTCCCAATGTTTTCGAAAATATCGGGTGATATTTTGCTTCCATAGCGGCGAGGTCAATTTCATGTTTCCTCTTCGCTGTACGCACTATAAATCTCGCAGATATATTATGTATTATATGTACTACTCCACTGCGAGTCAATCTGACATAACCTACAGTGGTTTTGACGTTAGCCACCCGGTTCGCTTTTTGGCCTTAGCACATCGCATCACACACTTTACAGTGTCGACATTTCACTTTCAGTAAGTATTCCCTTTTGGTAATTGGACTATTCGTCACATTGTAGTGGTCACAAAGACAACTTTTGCCATGAAAATCGCGAATACACAATATTCCGTTATAGAAATTTGATTCAATTTTAATGACTGTGAGAATGTGACCAGTAATCACTGAATCTCCCCTTTTAAATGGTTCGGTGATTATTCTTTATAAAGCGTTCTCGCACACGTCTAGCGCCTGAAAATTCTATCCACCGAGATTTACCCACGCAAACCATCATACTTTCGGCCGCTCTTTAATTACAAGGCTCTTATTATTTTATCAGCATTTGTATAAATCATATTAATTCAGGATCTAGTGTTAAAAACCAAAACGTTTAGTTTTGAACAGGACCAGATGACAAGAGAGACTGGACGTTTTCAAGTTCATTTATGAAAATAGTGTTTTTACCCCAATTCCACATCTAGGACATTGTTTTTTCGATGACCAACCAATACCCAACATCCTTGAAGAAATACACCTGGCAGTTGCAAAGATAATATAACATAAAAGACCTACATAGCTCTGTGGCGGCTATACGACATGGTCGAGTTTCGGTCACCAACCGAGTTGGGACCAACTCGGCCATGTTAGTCTGTTGCTACTTTACTTTCTTCCCGCCCATTACATTAAACAGTCGTGCCTTAACAATTCCGTCGTTTCACTCCATACACCCCATAGACCCCTATGCGGACCGAAGCTATACCTGCTATCCAGTTATTTCCACGAATGTGTGTTACAAGTTGTAACTTGCAACATCAATCCACAAGTATACAACAAGACAACCTAAATGCATTTTAAAAAGTACGATGTCTTGTTTTGTAACTTTTAAGGAATATAGTTTTTTCGAATGTGTGCGTTGCACTAATTTGTACATATGGCGGACGCGGCCCTCTGTATCAGATATTTCGTATTCGCGATTTTTAGGGCAAGTATTGTCGTTTGCGCGATCGCAATATGCAAAATAATCCGTTTATACATGTGTGTAGTCGGATTAAGATGTTCCGGATAATAAAAAATCCAGATATGTAAGTAATGCAGAAAAAAATCTCGTTTTTGTAAACTAAGTTGTAGACCACTTCAATTGAAATAATACGCTAAAGCCAATTCATGATAATTTAATATATGGGAATCAGAAAAAGCAAAAGACGTATTCAATGTCACATGCTTCTTATTTTATTACTTTAAAATCGAAGTGATGGACGACTTAAGCATGATTAACGACTGGTGTTTTCTTTAATAAATAATTGGCCAGATATTGGCTGTCCATACTCCTCAACTTTCATTTTGTGACTATTTGTGAGCCATTCTTGAATAAATTCGTATACATAATTTGTTATTTTTATCAATTAAAATTTATATTTTGTACAATCATGATCTTTCTGTTTTATAATATGAAATACACAAAAATCAATATCAAACATTGGCTTAATAAAATACTGGATTTTGTCTAAAGTAATAATTTATTATTAACGAAACACCAAGTGCTTTTTTTTACACAGGATATTTATTTCTTATAATGAAATGTATATGTACAACTTAATTAATTACATATTCTATAGGAACCTTAGAAGAGTCAGTGAGATTAACTAAGACGATAATGATAAAAGATTAAGTATTGTGCATCGTTGCCAATAGAGTTTTTGCAAAATGTTGTAAGGAACTTTGATTTATTTTGCAATCTGAATATTTTACAGAACAGCTTTCTTTACTTTGTCCGTGGGAGATAGCTTCTGATAGTAAGGTGTCCTTCAGCATTTCTAAAATCCACTTGTTGCTGAAACCATTTAAATTATCATTAATTAAATTCTTACTAAAATTTTACAAGTGAATTAAAATAAAATGAAACCTTGTTAATCCATCGATGATTTTGTCATTGCTGTTAGGATTTCCCTTTTTGGATGCATCGGTGGATCTTTTAACGAGCCAGCAGACAGCTCTGCCGAAACAGGTTGCAGGAGGAGCTCCTTTAGATTCTAAAACTCGTCCTAATCGAGCCCCCAGATCTTCAATCCAAACATAACCAGATTCTTCGGCTAAAATCGTGGAATTGTAATTGTATTACATTTTAATAATTAAGTTTTAAAGTGACAATTTGTATATTTACATCTTCCAAACATTCCTTGTGTAATGTGATCAACGGAAAAGAGTTTCAAAATTGTAGGCAGTATGAAGGACGACGCAAAAACAAGTGTTCCAGCTAATCCAAGTGCTGCTAAATTTATATTAGCTGGTTTGAATTTCTAAACAAAAAATACATTTAAAAATGTGTTTTCAGTATAAAATGAGACAAAACTAAATGTAATTTTTTTGCATACCTCCATTAATCCTGTGGCAGAGTTGACTGATTTCTTGACAGGTATCGTTAGAAAAGGTACTGATAACTGCATTTCAATCTGAAATATTGAATTTCATACGTGAAAATTTACATACAGGTCCTGCACTCGATTATAGTTATTAAAGTCTGACAAATTATACTTAGTTAAAATAATTTTTTTTTTAATTATTTGGTAATCTAATATATAATTTGGTTCGTTCGTTCGTTAGATCGGTGACGTCATCGAACAAATGATTCGATTTATTTTTTTTCGATTCATAGGCGCCGATTCGACTTTTCGGGCGAAGCCCTAAAAGGCAATTGCTCAGGGGGGCGCAGAGGGGCGAAGCCCTAAACGACAATAGCTCAGGGGGGCGCAGAGGGGCGAAGCCCTAAACGGCAATTGCTCATGGGGACGCAGAGGGGCGAAGCCCTAAACGGCAATTGCTCAGGTGGCTGCAGAGGGGCGAAGCCCTAAACGGCAATTGCTCAGGTGGGCGCAGAGGGGCGAAGCCCTAAACGGCAACTGCTCAGGTGGGCGCAGAGGGGCGAAGCCCTAAACGGCAATTGCTCAGGGGGGCGCAGAGGGGCGAAGCCCTAAACGGCAATTGCTCAGGTGGGCGCAGAGGGGCGAAGCCCTAAACGGCAATTGCTCAGGTGGGCGCAGAGGGGCGAAGCCCTAAACGGCAATTGCTCAGGTGGCTGCAGAGGGGCGAAGCCCTAAACGGCAATTGCTCAGGTGGGCGCAGAGGGGCGAAGCCCTAAACGGCAACTGCTCAGGTGGGCGCAGAGGGGCGAAGCCCTAAACGGCAACTGCTCAGGTGGGCGCAGAGGGGCGAAGCCCTAAATGTGATTATAAATTAAGGTAAGATCATTCGTACTGGTTTTTTAGGTATCTGTCCTGGCAGAATCCTTGGGATCGGTCTGTTAATAAATATTGAAATCGATTTTTTTATTCTCATAAATGTGTATCCATGCTTTTCTAGTGTTCATTAACGTTTTTAATAATTCAAGTATTTATAAACATTATTTTGAAAGAAATGTCCTGGCTTTGTCACATAACATGTGAATGATTTGTTTTCTCCTGTAGCTCGCTCAAATATGTTGGCAACGTCTCCAATATCTAGAGCGATATACATATCTGCTCAACCGGGTTGCTGGTGAAATTGACCTGATTAATGTAAGCTGTGCTGAACTGGTTGAGTGGTTGTGGAGCAACGCCCGTGGTTGATTTTATCAATTATAAATATCATGCACGGATGTTTTATATTCCTTTATTTGTGTTATGATTGTGTGACTGGCTACAGTGAAGCGTTAGAGTACTCTGTAATGTCATTGTGGCTAATATGTTAAAAAAATAAATAAAAATAACCCAAAAACATCTAAAATGGTTACCTTGTTATAGAACAAAATTTAATAATTGCTTACAACGTTTTCGTATAGCAATTTTATCATCCGAGGCCATCATACTAAGCAATGCTGTTCTCCAATACTTATTATTCAATAATACTATTTGTCAAAACGGACTCAAATAACCAGCTGATTGATAATAAGCAGATATTTGTGTAAAACAACTTTCAGCGTACGTAGTGCCTATGTAGGTTACAGCCAACATCATTTGACCAGTTAATGTTTTGATTCTACTGGTTTTCCGAGTAGCAGTTCTGTCAAGTCTTTCGCGGTATCTTCGTTCCAAACTACATACATACATACCAGTGTCGTCACTAGAAAAATTTGGTCCACATGTAAAAGTTATCAAAGGGCCCCACATTTTTTTTCTAGTTACTTCTTAGCCTATACATATGTATGTTATTTTTAAAATTTTGCAATCATGTCTTTTAAATACATTTTATGCACATTGCAAGTTCCCGAAGTCAGATTTTTTTTAATCATACTTTTGACCGTTTTCAGTTTGTGTGAATTGATCTTCCTATATATTTTTTTATTTTCAGCTTTATTTTTAATGTTTTTAAATTAATATTTGGACATTTTCCCAAGGCCCTACTGATCCCAAGGGCTCGCATGCACCGCATACCCCCGCGTCATAGTAGTTACGCCATTGATACATTAATATGTATTACAGTTATCATGATGCAAATAATTATTTTGGAAATACTCACCGATATGTCGTCATCGTTGGTTTGAAATGTGAGAAATCTGGGTTTGCCATGACCCAGAAATCTGCCCTTCATTAATTGTTCTTCATCCAGCAGCATGTATTTGCTAGTTATGTTGTTATACGCGCTGGTAGATTTCACAGCAATTAACCAAAGTGTGCATGCAAAAAATAAATATAGTCTGTTTTTGAAGAAGTATTTTTCACAGAGCGTCATCCTGTCGGATTTATGTAAAATCTCCTCTAGTCAGAATATACTTGTTGATCGTTTGCAGACGGAAGAGGAAGAGCAATTTTGTTTTTGTAACGGACTAAATTACAGAGGAGAATTCTACTGTCTTTCAAATTTATATATGTATGTACACAATGGAATCACATAAAAACAATGGATCACTTTAGTTTGTACCACTAGAATTTAGCACTCGCGTTGTAGTAAAAGCCCAAATGGTCGATAAATGTCATTGCTTAGAATTTGGAACACTGGAAGCAAACAATTGTTATATGTACAATTTTAACTATTACGCCACTTCATATAAAATAAATACAATTGTCGTTTAAATAAAATTCATTACTGATTATTTAGAAATTTTACTAGGAACTTTTTTAACTTGAATATAAATTTGAATACTAAAAGTATCAAAACAAAAAGGCAGTTCTAAAATTAACGCACGTATCGTGTATTATAATATTATTTACATATTTTCGACAGTTGAAGCTTTTATACTAATGAAAGTGAAAAAAGTCAATATTTTTCGTTAGTTTGTGATATATTCAAGAAGTAGTGTCAAGGGTTGGCACTAAACACTTATAATAAAATAATCGAATCGATTTCTACAAGCGCGTGGCTATTAAGTAGTTAATAAATGATTATTTTGAAATGAAGGCTGTAAAAGATTGGGGGGTGACCCAAAAGAATCAAGTGAGCTCAATCTGTAAAAGGCTGGAGTTAGTTGGAGCAAGTTTTAGTGGCAGCACGAGATAGATTCTCCTGGATCATGAGGATGACGAAATTTATTAAAGCAATGTGCAGATTTGAAAACACAACACTGATTATTGATATCACTGATTACAATAAGATTCACAGACGGTTTGTCGTTGCGGTCTGACCCGCAGCCCGTTACAAACTGAGGTAGAATGCGTCCATGCGTTAGTTTTATGTGTGTATCCACTGTCTGTTTTTTTTTCTTTTGTTACACTTATGTCAAACGCCGTGATGATTAATTGCCGACGGATGGTCTGTTGATTCAAGACAATCATAAGTTCCGTCTTTCCATTGAAAAATAAATGCCATTTTTCCGGATACTCGGGCACGCATCGACACCTTCAGCCAATTGTTTGGGAGTTAGACTAGTTGTTCACGTCTTCAGCACAATTCAAAGCGATTTGGCAAATTATAGGAAGTGTTTCTGTCGCTGGTGTGTACGTAAGTGGCTAGATCATTGTTTCAGGTGTTTTGACATACGCTGTTTTGTTATTGTGGAAGTAGATTCGTACATTTTGGGACACACTCCTGTTGGAAGTGTGCCAAGTAACAAGAATCTAATTTTTAGATACGATTTAGAATTGAAATAAATGTTCAAATTCTATGGATCTATTACGGTTGTTAGGAAAGGACATTGACCCACTTTTAATGGGCTCAAATAATGAAGTTTAGTTTCTCCTGTATCCTTGCATGATTTGTCTAAGCTAGCCTTCGTTCTACAAACTAAGCTTTTTAATTTTATGTTTTATTCGTGTTGGGTTTTAATATTATCTTTTTCAGAAGAGCTTCTTTTAAGTATTAGCTTTATCTCATCATTTCGCCAAATGATTAATCTAAATCCTTCTGGATTTTGAATTTCAAGCTTTCTTTGATTCAACCGTAGAACAAGCCTCGGCCAGTTCAATTTAGAAGCCTACAAACTAAGCTTTCTAATTTCATGTTTTACTCGTGTTGGGTTTCAATATTATTTCTTTCAGAAGAGCTTGTATTGCAGCTTCTTTTAAGTTCTAGCCTTTTATCATCATTTCGCCAAATGATTCATCTAAATCCTTCTGGGTTTTGAATTTCAAGCTTTCTTTGATTCAACCGTAGAACATGCCTCGCCCAGTTTAATTTAGAATCTCAAATAAATAGGATTAATAGTACAATATTGAAAGACGTGGTTATTAAATGTAACAACACATTTAACATGTCTTCACTTGTTCACTTTTCATGCGCTTGAGACGCATGCGCTTTGACTGATTTCTCGATGATTTTCGTTTCTCGAGAAATGAGAATTCTCGGTTTTACTTTTCAATTTTTTCGAGAGTTCTCGAGAAATTTTGATGGATGGATTTTGATGGGTAGTAATATTACATTACATGTTGTATTGCAGATAGCTTTAAATATGTATGTTGGACTGTTAACTGAGATCTAAAATCCGAGTTTAAATTATAAATGATCACCGTTTTAATCGGCACGGCACGGCAATACTCGAGTACTCTCACACAGCAGCCAATGACTAAACTCGGCTTTTACCCATTTTAATTTTTAATAGTTAAAGAAACTCGAAAATGATCTCGCATACCTGACTCTGATGTTGCTGCTCTAAATGAAAAATATAAAAAATAAATCTTTTTGGATCATTGAAAATTGAAATTAGCCCTCAATCATTTTGTAATTTGCCGATTTCCACGCAGAGTGATTTATTCTTATCGGATCGGGGTCTTAGATTACCAAAGGAAAGATAAGGTTGGATAGAGTAATAGAAAACCATTAACAATTATTTCGAATACTTTCGACCTAATAAGAAAGTATGCTTATTTTAAAACATCTTGCACAAACCTTTTTATAATCTGAGTGGTTCTTTTATTACCCAAGCAAAGATACGAGTACTAGATAATTGTAAACAAATTTGAAAAATACTGCATACAAACCCCTTTTAAAACCTTCCAAGAAGTATGGGTATTTTATTATGGTTTTATTTATCAAGAAGTATGGGCCCTTGATTTATTTAGGTATATTTAGTACATAGGTAAATCCGGAACTGGTATAGACAGCTAATTTGGTTATTTTCCTGAAGAAATCAAATAAAAAAGATTCTTAGTAATATCAGCTTTTTTCTTAACCCAATTCTACTTTCCTATAGTTTTAAAACAATGGTCATCGTTTGATTCGATCCAATTTCTGTTTTTTAATCGTTTGCGAATTTCACGTTCATTTGCGAATCTTAAGTGCGAATTCGTCGGTCGGTCGAGCGATGAAAAACAATGAAATACTTTTTTCGAGAGCTTTTACCGTTGAAAAGCGTATCAAAACTAGTGAAAACTTTAATTTCAGTGCCACTGAAAAAAATCATTCGGTTTTACCGAAACGGATGCTCAAAACGTACGAAATTACGGATCAAGATAGCAATGTCATTCTTGAGTTTTCCTTTGCCGATTGTTTTCGAACTTTCCGCATTGTCAAGTGTCATGTGCGTTATCTGATCAGATCAACAGGGATAAGTTCAATGACAAAGGACAGGAATTAGTATATTGAACGTGTTCACAATCCACGAGTCCATTATGAATAATATAAAAAAAGTGAACAATGCAAAATATACAAATAAAATGGTTCGTTGCATTTCTCGGTGATAGCTATTATGCAGCTATGATATATCAAAAGACATATTTATAATATCATATTGCAACAGATATACAAAATAATGAATTAGTAGTGTAATATCCTTTGATGAAGATACCGGTTATCTATTCTCGCCCACAAATGAATATGAAAGACTTTCCTTTATTTCATTTACGTTCAATGAAACGAGTCGTGCCATATTCGGCTCGTTTCATTGAACGCCCGGCACGCCCCGCATCAAAATGACCCTATGGACCTTTTCAGTAAAATTGTATGCTTGAATTTTCCTTGTTTGGTTTGACAGTGATCGATAACTGTGTATCCCATATTTGAAGAAATGTAAGTGACCACCCACAGCGAGGAGCCATGCACACGATGTGCCGTTCACCGCTGTGTCTTTTCGCCCTAAGACTTTGGACTGAGGTACATATGTATGTATGTGTGGCTCAAAATGTTCTAAATGATATGAGGTATTAACCCTTTAAGACTTTGCAATGTATGTATGTAAAATATTAATAAATAATACAATATGTTTTTTTATACATTTAATTTTAAAAAAGCAAAAAATACTTTTAAAAACCAAAAAAACATCACAAAAATAAAATAAATTAAAAAAAGTTCAAAATTAATAATAAAAAATGCAATGTATCTGTGTAATAATTTGGTATAAAAAATAACAATAAACAATATTTAAAAAAAATCATTTAAGTTAAACCATTGTTAAATTTATACACAGATCCAAATATGAACATATCTGTATGAGATGAAGCTTCCTTTATATTGAATCAAATTTCGTGTTCATTGAATCCGTTATATTGAGTCAGATAAAATATAGACATTTTTGACGAAAAAAAAAAACAATTTCAATTGAAAAATTTTCATCTCACTTTTTTCTTCAGCAAAATCTCGTAAGAGTTCTTTAAAGCATCAATTATTATATATATATTATGTTCGATAGCTATCATAGCCAATCCACTTAATCTGTCTTGAGTCATTGTGGATCTTAAATATTTTTTTATGATCTTTAATTTGGAACAATTTCTTTCATCGCTTGATATTGGCAATGTAAACAAAATTCCAAGTTAATATTCGGCCCAAAATTTAATGTTGCAATGAATTTCTATACTTCCCTTGGGGACGCCAATTTTTGCCGCCCCTCAAATCCGCCGCCCCTGGGCAGATGCCCAGTTTGCCACCCCCTAGATCTGGACTTGACTTTTCTTGAATATTATATCCAATCGATCGATGTGTTGATTCTTTACTTTAGTTTTTGGATGACTGACGTATCGCAAAATCCACCCCTGTATTCTCAAATTATACCTACTCAAATTTGGGAAAAAATATTAACAAAAAAATAATTTTATTTAGAATTTGGTGACAGTTGCCGATTCTCTTTTTCTTTAAATATAGAAAAGATCCAACAAAATCAAGTAAATTACCTTAATAACTATTTCATGTCATCTTTGACTATTTATGCACTATCATAAATTATAGCATAAAAGAACCAAAGCTTATCTATTTTCACAGAATTATAAAACGAGGGTTGAAATTAAGAATCAAAGACAGACCCATGGTTTGTATAGAAAAGGTTGGGGCTGATCGGAAATGTTAGGGGATGGAGAGGATTTAGAATAAGCTAGCACGCCTGATCTATGCCGGGCCAAAACTCACCCCTTGTTTTTGGGTATATATTTTTCCGGTCTCCGTGACGACCCCGAATGTGAAACGCCCGAAAACGCAAATATTGGAAGGCAAACATCGAAAATCGAAAGATCTTAAGTCGAAAGATCAAAAAAAAAAAAAAAAGAGTGCATGGTAAACGGTACATACTCACTTAATTTGCGCGAGCAGGATACAACAGGAACAAGAGGAAGAGGCTTTTCCTCCATATTAATGTGCGCGCGCAGAACACGGGAGGAAAAGCCTGTTCCTCTTGTTCCTGTTGTATCCTGCTCGCGCAAATTAAGTGAGTATGTACCATTTACCATGCACCCTTTTTTATCTTTCGACTTAAGATCTTTCGATTTTCGATCTTTGCCTTCCGATATTTGCGTTTTCGGGCGTTTCACAATCGGGCCCGTGAGGTAGACCCATATTTTTCTTGTTTGTTTGACAGTGATTGACACTAAGCCCGCTTTAAAGGTCACGGAATTTGACCCTTAAAGCCCTCAACATGAGGCCACCACCCCCCCGACGAATACAGTCCAAGAGACCCTTTCGTCGGAGATTGTGATTGTGATTGTGGACAGTGATTGATAATGATGATTCCCATATCTGAAGAAATGTAAGAGAAACTAGTCGAAATAATAATAACGTACGAATTAACATAGACACAAGACATATGTACACACTCACAGCTGGAGTCGTCTATGTCGTGCCGTACGATTCTGTGTCTGGGTCCTTAATGTTGAGACAGTTGGAAGTTGCCAATAATGCTTCGAAGCTATTTCCAATTGACTTCAACTTTATTTTCAACCATGTTTAGATAATCTATAATCTTAGTAGCTTCATTCATAGTCCTTCTTACACATGCCTGGGTATCTTATAATCAGTGGTGTGGTTAAGGGGGCAGGTCGACACTTTGATTGATATGAAAATTGTTTTATGAGTAAAATTAAAACATATTTTGGCTAATATTAATAACACTTGAGACAAGATAAATAAGAGGCGACTTAATCGAAGTCTTTAAAATAATAATTAATCATCTTAATTGTCCTATGTCAAAACTCATTACGTTCAATGAAAACACTCATCTTAAAGTTCACACTCTCAGACGCCAAAAAGAAAAATCGAATAGATTGATCAGAGATTCCATCTTTTCAAACAGAGTGGATACAGTTTGGAATAGTCTTCCCAACAATGTAGTAAATTCTGAAAAACTTAATATTTTTAAAAACAAGCTAGAAGTCTTTCTTAAACTCGAAGATTTTTGTAATTCTTCTTTTCCAATATCTTTACGTTCCCGTTCCCGTTTCAAGTGATGGTTGGAGCTCAAATAACGTCTCTTCAAAGCCGTGTCGTCATAAACCAACTGGTAACGTGGTTACCAACGAACACATTTCCTTAACTACACAATGGCGTTTCAAACTTTCGTGTCGGTAAAATCGTAATTACAAATATTATTATTAAGAGGTTTTTTTCCAGTTTTTTTTTCACAGTAAGCTTCCTCGACATACATAGATACAACAAATCCTGAAAGTTCCATCGTAATCGGTCGAGTGGTTTGGGAGCCTATACGAGACAGACAGACAAACAATTTTATATAGATTCGCTAGCTCATCGTTGAACTGGATTTCACTGGAATATGTATTATACATCCGCTTGGAGCAACGTGTCTTTCCCAAAACTCTCCACTCTTCACGCTTCTGAAGCGATAATTTTCAGCGTTCAGCACACACCACCTTTTAATTGGGCAATGATACGCCTTATCAACAAGCACACATCGAAAAAAAAAAAACACAAAGTTGCCGAAAATGTGTGGCCCAGCATGCGACAAATTGGTCGCGGATTGCGCCATTGTGTCCAGCCGACCAGAAACTGTCAACCCATTGTGACTGAGATGGTATCTTCGCCAAAAGTGAAACCAAACGCATTGTTTTAGATCTTCTCCTCCTCCTCCCCCCCGCCGAGAAGACGAAGGGAAAAGACGGGAGGAGCTGAAAGGAAAAGCAAATTGCTGTGCGAACAATGGCGAGAGATGCGCAACGTGCGACGTTACCTCATCCGCGTTCGCGATTTCTTGATGGCTCCTAGTCATTGTCGACGAGTAACCACCGTGACCGATGATATTCTTATAAATGGACGATGGAGTGCCATTCGAGTCTCAGTGTCTGATAACGATCGAGTCTGATAGTCGGCTACTTCATCGAGATGCATCGTGTTCTTTTGGCGACTTTGACTCTGGGGGTTGTGCTCGGTGTGGCCGTCAATGCTGTGACGACCAATCATCATCATCAAGCCAACAAGTTCGTATTTGTTATAATATACCTATCTATTAGATTAGTGCGGCTTTCTTTAGGATTTTATGATCGTAGATATGTTAGAAATTTCAATCCTGGGTCTACCTCACGGCACCGAAAGTGAAAAGGTCGAAAAAGCAAATATCGGAAGGCAAAGATCTTAAGTCGAAAGATCAAAAAAAAAAACGGTGCATGGTAAACGGTACTATGAATATATAATATTATATATATATATCAGTGGAATGCGGTGAAATTATCTCTCTTTTTGTCATACATCCTTGTTTAATGTGCGCGCGCAGGATACGGGAGGAAAAGCCTCTTGTTCCTGTTTTATCCTGCTCGCGAAAATTAAGTGAGGATGTACGACGGGGGGGAGAGAGACTTCCGCACGCCACTGATATATATATATATATATATATATATATATATATATATATATATATATATATATATATATATATATATATATATACTAACCGTTTTTCATATGTATGCATGATAAACGAATATTTTCGACTTTTTCACGGTCACCCCCTTTGAAGATGGAAATCTCTTGTCTCAAATTGGCCCATTCTGGCACTACTAATTTGGTTTATTACATAGTAGTGTTTTTACCCGGCTTCGCTCGGTACTTGTAATATAAACCGCTTAAACATGGCCAATCTAATAGTAAACATTTTATTAAATTTATTTGAATATTCATTTGTTCGATGACGTCACGATTTACGAACCAAAAATAGTTACTAAGTCTCTTTCGAAGTTATATATTAGACTAGTTGTTTTACCCGGCTTCGCTCAGTATCTGTAATATGAACCGCTTAAACATGGCCAATCTAATAGTAAATATTTTATTAAATTGATTTCATTTGTTTTTCTACGAACCAACAATAGTTACATACATACAAAGTCTCTTTCAAAATTATATATTAGATGTTACTTAATTGATTTATGAACTGTAACTGTGTAAACTGTTTTATATAATATAACTTTGGTCAAACGGTCTTTTCTTCTTATTCTTAATATACATACATACATCTTCCCTTTCATTGCATTGAACATCTACATATGTATCATTATTGGAAAACTATTTGAATAATTGCAGTAATGGTTTCCAACCGAACAACGGATTCTTTCGGATGAACGACCAGATAGCCGAGCCTTCAGGAAGAGTCGAAACCACCTTGGAAAGACTTGACACACCACAAGAAGCAGCCAACTCCTTGGGCGGATCAGTGGAGCAGAGGACTCAACGCTTTGGTATAACAGCTTACGGAGGCAACGGAATACAAGTACAAAGATTAATCCCCATTTTAAAGTACCAATCATTAGACTATTCACCTATGAACACCCATTTCTCTTAGGGAGCATATCCATCAGGTGGCGGCGTATCCGGATTATACGGCCCGGTGAAGATAGATCTCGGAGGAGTACTTCTAGGATCTCTCCTCGGCTTGGGAGCGGTTCTAATCCTGCCGAAGTTAATGCACGCTTTTTCCAGTAGCTACGGAGGAGGAGGAGCAGGAGGATACGGAAGAAGTGAGCTTAGCTTATAAGTTAAGTTAATCATATACTTTATATATTGGTTTCTACATCTATACGATTGCAGGTGTGGAAGCGGACATGAGTTCTTTCACAGCTATGCTTACAAAGTTGGACTCGACGCTGGACAGATACAACGTAGACTCGTCTTCGTGTGTACAAAGATTCACTTGTTCCTATGTTCAATCAGCTCTGGACAATATGGCCGTCGGTAATGCTACAGACGTAGATCGATTCATATCTTCGATATCCGAGTAAGAGCAATACATATGTACACCTAATGCTATACATCAGCTGGATTTGTCTGGTCTAACTATTGTTTCATCCAAAATCTATAGGAACACGCTGATTGTTAATATGTTGGACGGCACGGCGATCAGACAGGCCGTGGAAGCTGGAAAAGACGTGAACACAGACTGCCATTCTTTGTACTCTCGGTGTCAACTTGATAAACAGATGGTGTTGAAGATTTTAACAAACATATTGCCCGTGTAATTAATTCTGTATTTAATTTAATTTTATTTGATTAGTTATTTAAGTTCTAAAGAGGCAGACGTGAAATTGTTTGAAAATGCATTTTATAATAGGGTTATTATTATTCACAAATAACAATGTAAGTGAGAACAATAGAAATAAAGCATTATTAAAATTTATTTCAAAAACATATTTTAGTATTCTATGTATATTTAAAAATTACAAATGTACTTAGTTTACTGTTTGTATGACATCAGTGATAGATTTCCAAGGCAGATTATTATGTAAAAAAAGGTTTTCCCCCCCACATTTTCTTCTTATCCTTCAATATTTTTACAAAGCATAATCATCGGATTGCTTACAATGTTTCACTAACTTCTTAAAACATACATACGAGCTTTCTAAATTCATTTAAATAGAAACAAAACATTCATTATTAAATTATACATAAAGAATATGGTTATATAATAACGACATTCACAATTGACTATTATTTATTTAGTGTTCCGAGTCCGTATATCCTAGACATAGGCGTGACGTGAGTACCGACGAAACACCAAAGATGCCTCGGTAGGATCACAATTGACATTAAAATTGGTTTGCATAACTAGAAGAATGCATGCTGAAGATCAATATTGAGCCATTACAAATAGTAAAACGAACAAAAAAAGAGCTAAAATATCATCAAGTTTACATCAATTCATATATTTGGTTCGATGATTGTGTAAATTTATTAAGAAAATAAAATATTGTATCAGAAGTGTAAGCAATCACTGAAAAATTGATTACATCGTTCATATTTGTATGGTATTTTTTTTGTTTCTTATATTAATACTGGCGCATATGCTTAAGATGTCATTTCAAGTCCGATTTACCATATGATTACATCTAGGATCAGGCCTAATAAATACAAACGAATACGTAAATGTATTTCAGTACATTATATATAAAATAGTGTTTTTTACTATTATGAATATTATTGCATTTATTTATTATTTACTTTTAATATCTAGACGGAAATTCGATCATCTTCACTATTATCTGGAATGAGAACTTAATATTACAGGTTAAAATAAGGACACGTGTATGAAATAAAGTAAAAAAAAAAATACATTGATAAGGTCTAGTTTTGGAAAATGTTTTAATTGTTAACATACTTATTTATGTTCTTACAAAATACTATAAAAAGTGGCTTCAAATCCTTCCGATTTGAGCTTCTTAGTTTTTCACATTTACCAATAAATCGATTGATGCGTACAATCACTGGTTAATATGAACGATCATTGGTTAATGTGTACAATCACTGGTCAATGTGTTAAAAGTACCATACAAATCACAACGATGTAAATTGAATCGAGGAACTTCCATTTTGAAATTTGATCGATGTAAACTCTGCGATACAAAGTATATAATGAAATGTAACAAAAAAATAATGAAATAAAAATTAATATTCGATAGTTATCAAAATTACAAAGATACATTCGAATTTTCAATGTACGACGGTTGTATGCGTGCAGATTAAACCATGCTCTCTCGCCTACTATAAAATGCAATTATATACAAAATGTTCATTAATCATAATCGAAAGGGGTAATTACAATGTTACAATTTGTTTCTCTCTATGTACAAGAATACTTTCGCCTAAAACTTTGAGATTTTTCAATAACAAAAATTATTGTACTTTCATTACTTAACTATTCACTGTGCGATGTTTCAATACAGCCTCGTGAATACGTAATTTAGGATAGTATTGCCAAAGCACGAATCACATACGAATGTAATGTATTTATTTTTTATTAGTACATATACGTCGGAAAGATAGACCGATGAACAAAAAAAATCATTTGAGATACACATACATACATATATAAAATAAAATTTGTTCGAAAGTGTCGGAATAATGTAAAAAAATGACTTCTCCGAATGAATCTCCTTCAAAGATACATATATACGGGTTATAAATGCAAACGAGGAATGAAACGAACCATTTATGTGTAATGTTTTCGAATAGAAAATCAAGTTTTCGATGAGAAGTCAGATTCATAATACTCTTGATATGTCGATTAAAATTATTTAGAAATTATCGAAGGCTACCTGCAGCCCCTTACAGATGTGTAAAACATTACCAAAACAATAAATAAGCACTTGTGATGTTAACACATCAATCTAAGCAACGCGTTGGCGTAAGCCATCGGTCTAACATCAGGATGTTCCTGCAATCAAAGAAACAATCATATTTACAAACAACACTATCATTGAAAATATCACTGTGATGAGCGAAATACTAACGACAGCATCGTATGATGTGAAATTCGGAATCATATCGGCGCCATTCATCGTGATGAAAGCCCCTTGATTGTCCATAGTATCGCTAGAATATGACACAAAACATGAGTAAATTCAAAACAATTGATATGATATATAGGTGAAAGTATTTTTTTTCAATGAGCAAACCAATATTTAGGTGCCGAGAATACTGTTATGCATTTCCCGTTGTGTGCCACTTCATAGCCCTTGCTCTTGACTTCGTGACTGCGTATGACATATTGGAGATTGTTGAGTTTGAGGAATCTCTCGGTGACATCTGGACCGAATTGACATCCTACTCCTCTTTTACTGGGCGCGCGGCCGTTCTCCGGTTGCGGATCCGACCACAACAGTTCGCACATGATACCTATAAGTTAGATAAAACAGCAATCCTACATTATTAAATGAGCTAATCTTATTTTTAATTAACACCAGGAAGGGTTACCCGAAACCCAATGCGCCTTTCTGGCCATAAACATTATATTTGATACGTGTTATTAAAATTATACAAATTAAATACATATCAATTAGCATCCACAGAGACATCTATGGTCAAATTTGTAAATTTGCAGCATTTCATACAATTCAGCGAAACTCGAGATTGCTGCAAACGTGAAATTTGCGAGAAAATGGGTAAGGTTGGCAATTTGTTCGAACCGTTTCAATGGAAATCAGATAAATTGGCAAATTCTGATAGGAAACGATCGACCTGGAGTCAGAAATCCAAGATCTGGCCAGCAGAAACCAGTAGAACTTGAACCCGTGACCAATTTGTTCAAAGTATTAAATGCTGACCACTAGTCTATTCCGCGATATATAAAAAAGGAGTCAAAGTGGAATACTATCCCTGTATATTGCGATTAAAACTAGTTTTCAGAATGCCTGAAGGCTAAATAAGATTTTATTTGCATTACCAGTAGATAAATAAGTAGGTATTTGAAAGACACAAGTGGGCTCAATTTCAAAACCTATGTAGATCTTACAGATTGAACCCATATCATTTGTTGGAACCGTTTCAATGGAAATCAGATATATTGGCAAATTCTGATAGGAAATGATCGACTTGGAGTCACAAATCTAAGATCTGGCCAGCAGAAACCATTAGGGGATTTGAACCCGTGACCACTTTGCTCAAAGCATCATAAACTAACTGCTAGTCTATTCAATTCAACCCACATATATAGACATATGGCACAAAATCAATTAAATATAGACGTATAAAATGAGAATAACCTTCAGCAGGCGGTTGTTTGTTCCTGTCGATGGCGGCGATATCCTTTAATGTTATATTGTCTTCGGAGAAGAGACCTCCGTGCATTACTAGTACCTTACTGTTAAGGCAATGTGCGAGCGGTAACCAATTGTATACCTCGGTGAAGAGATCTGCCATCTGTTCCGTATACTTGGCCTTGACTTCGCCTTCGAATCCGTACATTTGATTCATAGTGGACGACTCGTGGTTTCCTGAAACGAGGAACAATTCAAATACATTCCGACACAATCAAACGAGTACAATTCGAACACGTACAGTTGAAAACATACCACGAGACATGAAGAAGTGATCAGGCAGTAAAAGTTTAAAGCTAAATAGGGTGAATATGCATTCCACGCTAAACGAACCCCTGTCGACAAAATCGCCATTGAACAGGTAAGGATTGGTCGGCGACGGCAGACCGTTCAGTTCGAATATGTTCATCAGATCGTAGAACTGACCGTGAATGTCACCGCATACTGTGAATTTGTTTTTGTCGGGAATCGTGACGTGTACTAAAGACGGTTGCGTTTCAAAATACGACTTGATATCCAAGAGAATCTGAAACATGAATTGTCTTATAGATTGATTCTTTTTTTGAACACCAGAAAAGTACATTTGAAAGTGGATATACTTTGTATGCATATTTCCTATGAAGCTTTTTTTGATTTTTGTATGTTTCCATAAGGTCTTTGATAAATTCTAAAGTAACTTTTTCATTTTCTAATACAGGTCCATCATATTTGTCTTCGATTGCTAAAAAATTAAATCAAATTAAAAATAGTACTATGTAGTAGATGATTCACGTATTAGAGGAATTTTGAAATATACGATAGCTGATGCTATAAACATTGATTGTATTGATTACAACAGGGTTCCCAAACTATGTTCCGCGGAACATCAGTGTTCCGCTGAACCTGAATAGGAGTTCTGCGACAATTTGGAAAGGTTTTATATACTGCAACGTATTTAAAGATCTTCTACTACATATTGAAAGGCGAGTGATGATGAATCTCCACAATAATGTTTCACGACGCATTAAATATCTTTCTACTAGCATAGAGAAAGGGTTGATTCAACGTCTTGGACTTTGCAGTGAACATGCATTGCAAATGGACGAATCTACAGATGTCGCGGGACTTGCTGTACTACTAGTATTTGTTCATCTAAAAGTATTGAGGAAGATTTACTCATGTGCGCATATTTAAATGGACAAACTACAGAAGATATATATTCAGCTGTATTTATGATTACATTACAAATCAAGAGATAGTTTGGGAGAAGTGTATTGATATTTGTACAGATGGTGCTCGAGTAATACTAGGAAAGATGAAAGGTGTTGTATTCACGTATACAGAAAGTAGCTATGGTATATATATTAAAAAGTTTCTGTACATTTCTAAAAGACTATAAAGTTTGCTTTGATCATTGAAAAAAATATTCGCCACTTAACGTTTGGCTAGGTATTATATATTTATGGTTTGGTTAGGTTAGGTTAAGTGAGGGTTGGTTTTTTATTAATTTAAGATTATATTTCACTAGTGAGAAACAAAAGTAAACACTTTTGACAGTTCACAGTTGTGAATAGCGGAAGACTGTAACGTTGCCACTTTTTGTATCCATTCTAATGCTAAAATCTATTTTTTCGAATGATCGTTTCATATTTTTTAATGGTCACTTAATAATGCCAAAATATTTTATTTGATGCACAATACGAGATTGCTTAATGCACCGAACATATTTTTTAAGATACAATGTATTTTTCTTAATGTACAGTTAAATTGTATCCGTAAGAATAACCCAACCTAAAAGTTCCATTAAAATTTCCGGGTTTGCGAAGTGTTTGGGGATTGCAGAAATAGTTTGGAAAACCCTGGATCACAATAACAACTAAGAAATGTTATTTTATTGTATACAAATTAGGCCAGGTATCTCAGCAAGAGATCAGTATCTAAAAAAACTAAAATTGATTAAAGATAAAAAAAAAACACACTCATAGCATCCAAATTTAAAGTGTCTGCTATTGATTTCTGTTTATCTCCGGCGATTGCCCTGGCGAAGTCCATTTGTTTAACTATTTTGTTGCATTCTATGTACTTCGACTTGGCACTGTCATTGTTTGGAAGCAATTTTGAAACCTACAAAAGCAAAGCAATCAATACAAGTGGTCAAATACAAAGTTCACACGTCAAACAATATTAAAAAAAAAACTAACGTATTCAAAGTCTTTTAGAGCTAATTTGAATTTTCCTAGGGACATGTAAGCAGCAGCTCGTCGATAGTATCCTTTGACATAGCTTTTGTTGCATTTAATGGCCGACGAAGCGTCGGAAAGCGCATAGCCGAAGCATTCCGTCCTCAAGTATGAGATGCTTCTGTTGGCGAAGTAGACCGCATTGTTAGGGTCTTTGTTGATGCATTCAGAGTACACATTGACGGCTTCTTCATAATGTTGATCTGCAAGTTTAAACGTATGCATTAATGTGTATGTTCAAAAGTAAATGCATGCAATTCGCAGTACGTAAACAAGAAAGAGTTGAGATAAGAATAATTGGTCTATTGACTGTATGTACGTTTCATATTTGGATTGCTGTGTAATTTTAAGATAAGAGAAATTATGTCAATTGGACGATGTACTACAAAAAGTATCTGACCATTTGGTTTATATTTCGATTATAAATATTTTTTCATCAGTGTTGAATTACTCAATGATTGATTCAGTTTATTAGCCCTTTGAATGCTAACCAACGCCGATCGGCGTTTTGCAAACAAGTCCATGGGCGAGAAAAACGCCGATAGGCGTTGTATTTTGAGTACTTACAGAGTAAACAAGAATACTATCCGCTAAGCCTTTCCAGGTAGCATTGAAAAAAAAGTAAAAATGGGTCGTGTAATCCGTGTCAATGTTAATAAAGACTGGTTTACATCGGACTTTCTGAATTTGTAACCATAGCAGAATTTCCCGATGGAAATCCTTAACTGCTGAGTATTTTAGATTGTGGTTTGGCATTTACAAAACTTGGTTTGGCATGACAAAACTTGAAATACTCAGCGGTAGTTATCTAGGGTTTGTTTGGACTAGCTACAATTTTTATACCTGTTTTCTATTGGATTTCTAAATAATTCTAGTTTTAAATGTTGGCGAAATTTTCACCGTGGCGTGCTTTCAACAGAAAAGACGTCAGCGCTCAAAATGGCTAATTTTATTGTTGTTAAAAGCTTGTATATAATGGCGGTCCCGTTCACTATTAATCAATAGTGAACGGGACTGTCTTGTCTGAGATAACGCTTACCGTACTATAATAGTTTGGATTCGATATACATATGTATGCCAACAAAACGTACGAATGTAATAATAAAAGAAAAAAAAACTTTGGTGCTACTTTAGTATGCGATCTACCTTTGAATCGCAGTCGACTATTTTTTTTTTATTTGTATCGTAGCAACACAATGTTTATTACAATTTTTGTTTTTTCCTGCCGCCCCATAATGTTGTTGAAGCATTTCTATCAAAATATCGTCAGCAGATAAATATCTCTTAACCAAATCTTAAATGAATAGGGCCAACTTAACTTAACCTAACCTATCCTGACCCTTAAATAAACATAAGTTGTTGGCCGCTAAGATAGGTTTTTTTTTGTGAAAATATTGATGAAATAAAACTTAAAAAAAAAAGATATCTTAGCAGCCGACACCTATTTATTTAGGGGTCAGGAAAGGTTAGGTTAAGTTAAGGTTGGCCCTATTCATTTAATATTGGGTTGTTAGTTCTCAGTGTCACACGCGAGAACTGAGATCTCATATTAAAGTAAAACGTGAAGGTAGATCGCATACTAAAGAAGATATGTGAAGGTAGACCGCATACTAAGGTAGCACCAAAACTTCTATATATACTGTTTCCTCTAGGCAAATAGACGGCGCTAAGTCTCCGCCTTCTGTTGAAAATTTATTTAATCCAATAATTTTGTATGTGGTTTTTACCATTTTTTTTGTTCATATTAAACAATATAAATTAAATATATATGAAAAAGATTCGACCGTGTGCAGATCGAACACAGCACCGACATATTTCTTTTAATTTTTATTTATTTAATAACTTAATATGCCAAACGGCCATGCGATGATATTTCATACAACACTAGTCATACATATAATATATTAGTAGTGAATACTCAGAGCTCCATTGTATGCACACGAGGTGTCATAATTTTGAAATTAAATCCATGTATTAATTGTATCCTCGTCGAAACAATTGAATAATATATTTAAAATGAATTATTTATTTCGTCGACGTAGTGACTGTGGCAACATTGCTGGAAGACATCAAATGTGTACAGAGGCAAAAATTGACCGGTACGATCGAAAAGAATAGACAAAACACGAGGCGACACGGGGCGATAATGATAGCGTTATGGCCGCGCTCGCAGCAATCGCGATAATGACACTAGCAACGGCCAGGAAATGGCCCGACCCGGTCCGGTCCGGTCCGGCGCGATCCGATCTGACATAACCTATGAACCACCTTTGAAAAGCTGGTTGGCTCTCTCCTTCAGCTTCTCGGCCTCCTCCTTGTCCTCGGCCGAGACGAGCGGAGTCTTCGGCTCGCACTCCGATGCAGATGCCATCGTGAACACGAAACAGTCGCGAAACTGCGAACCGCAACTACGACGATGACAGCGGCGGAAATTGCAAACTGCAAACTGCAAACGGCGAATCGAGCGACCGGAAGTAGGCGTAGGCACGTTCGGTTGGTCCACACGGATCGGGCCGACTCGTATCAGGATCCGGGATCCGGGATCCGGGTTCCGGGAGATGGGAATCGGGCCGTCGGAATAATTCTGCCTTTCGCCGCTCGCTCTCGTCCTCGTCAGGCTCGCAGTCGCCCGCCGGCTGCCGCTCGATTGGCAATAACGTCGCTCTTCACGGCCATCTCCCTTCATTTGTGATTCTGTTCAAATCACCAAAATCAAAATGAACTTATAGTTTTTGTTTTACTTTTAAAAAAATCTGCAATTTAATTTAAGCCCGGAAAATATTATAAGCGATATTTAATTGTTCTATTAGGACTATTTTTTAAGTACATCGTTAGTAAATGACACTTCTTTTTTTTTTGGGGGGAAACTACGGTTTAGCAGTTTTAAATGATTTTGTGTTGAAAAAAAAAGCAAATCAAACTAAAAAGGTGCCACGTGCTATAAAAAATCCTTTCCCCTCTCCTCTTGAAATTTAATTAAATTATTTTATATCAATTAATCATGCACATTAATTAATCGCCTAACAGATTGCTCCAAAGCGACGACTGTGCTTAACCGATAGGCTACGTTCCCACCAACGATATAACTTACGATATTTTCCAGTTCCTAAATGGCAACCACAGGCTGCAATATGGGAACTGGATATGGAAAATATTGCAAGTAATATCGTTGGTGTGGACGGCCCCATTAAGAAAAGAGAAAAAATATAAAAGAAAAAATACATGACATTAAAAATTCGGTAAACGGGCTACATCCCAAATGTGAATTAACAATTAAAATTGTCAGCTATTAACTGCTCTAGTTGGTTGCGACCCCCGTAACTGAGGAAGCGGTGCAGCGAATGAAAATAGATGTGACAAATGTTAATGGCACCATCCAGTGAATTTAAGAAACGGAGGCCTCGAGGGATGGGAGAATTCACATATATACCACAGTTCTTGCTAGAGGAATATGAAATAGGAGATGGAGGCGGGTCCAAATTAAACTCTCCGGAGCATGAAGGCTTATCTCCGCCAGAATAGTCTGGCATGAGATAAAACCTCTAAATATAGAAAATAAGAACTTAGTGAGGGCAATATTCCTTCTGTGTTCAATATAAGTGTAGCCGACCATACCCATGACAAATCTTGAAGGAAATAAATTTGGGTAAATCCCATATTGCTCCTTATAAAAAGGCTGGAGAAAGTGTCTTTGGATAAGTTCAAATTTATAGATTGAATTTTGGCTGGAGGACTCCAGATCATAGATGCGTACTCCATGATACTTCTCACCAGAGTATTGTACAACAGCTACAAAACAGTAGAATTATGGAAATGTCCAGAATTGAGAAAATATTTTTATCCCTCTTTGCAACAGTCACTTAATTCGCAAAAAGATACTAGTGGGGTTTACAGATCTGCCTAGACAATCTCAATTTCAATATATCTGTATGTTACCATTTTACAATGTCAGATATATAAACTTTTTTATTTAGTCTCGTCACACGTAAACAAACTTGCAATTAGTTATATGCAACGAAACAGAATTATTTTATATTACTAGGCGCAATACGAAATGCTTGAAACCGGGATAATCTCGGTGGTAAACGGGCTACTGCGGGAAACCGCGCAAATATTATTGCGCGAATGCTTTTTTGCAAGATTTTTATTATTATCATTATCAAAAACATTCGTGCAATAATATTTGCCCAGTTTTCTATACGCCGATTTTCCTGTACGCCGAATTTTCATTGCGGCGGTTACCTCGTAACGATTCACTTTTGCGATCACCGAATCAATCTCGGTATACCGGGACGCACGGCAGCCCCGTTGAATTGTTACGACACGGTCGAGTTGGGTCCTCATCTTGAATCCACCGGTTGTGGATCATCAGGGACATCTGAAACAGTGCATACCCACCCATACAACCTTCTCGTGTAAAGCTGGCTTGAGTTGGGACCGATTCGGCCATGCTGGTACTGGCTGCTACTTTATTTCTTTTCCGCCCGTCACATTAAAAAGTCATATTACAACATTTCATTCATACTCCCATTTCATTATTTTCGCCCCCATATCCCTAATCAGATATTTAATATTGTAGCACTTGATTACTGGAGGATTTATTTTTATATATTGTACATAATATGTAACACCGATCAAATTTGTCTGATTTGTGATTTATTCGCTATCTATGTACATTGTATATATGTATATGTGTATTAACTAAGGCTTCCATTCCCGGGATCCCGGTGTTTTCTGGTACCGTGAATCCCAGTGCTGAAACTAGTCTGAATACCGGGATTACGGTGCTGGCAGAAATTTCTATAAAAATATTATTTTTACAAAAATAATATGGAAAAAAACATAAAACAACATTATATAATGAACAATGGTGGGATGAGCAATGACAGTCATAGTCCATTTGTTTGCCACCCGTTTCGACGCCGGCTTGCCGTTTCCACGAAATGGTATGAACGGCCTGTATTGTGTCTCAGATATTGTGCTCAACCGCAATTATATTTGAAGCATATTTTAACTGATTCGAACTCAGAATCGACCACTGATCACGTTTTCGTGATCTAGAAAAAATGTGTGTGTGTGTGTCTGTGTTTCTGTGTGAGTGTTTGTATGTTTATTGTGTGCCAGTGTATTTTGGGGATTTTTTGAACACTGTTCGTCCTATCGAACTGAAACTTACTATTGGTTACTGAAATTTTTATCGGTACACCGTAATTTTTTTTCAAATTTTTAAGTTAACCGGAAATGGTATCTCCACTTATAGGTGTCCTCTTTCTTTTAAGTTTTTGAATTAAATTATCTCCCAAACCACTCATCAAATTTAATTTAGAGAATCAAGATTTTTTATGTTTTTCTAAGAAATCCTTTAATTTACTGAACTGAAATTTTTCCAAGTTATGTATAAAAGTTGGTAAGCATCCGTCAACCAGAAGTACTTTATTTAATTACATTTACGGATGTGTTTTATTTAATCTTAGAAATTTATGGATGCGAACCGAAAATTTAAAAAATGTAGCCAAACTCTCAAAATTAGAACGCCAGTATGGGAGTATTTTTTGCGTGAAACATCGGGAGAGTTTGAAAAATGCAATTGAACGTTTTTGATATATGAAAACATGCAATTGAATTTTTTTTCTTATACATTTGAAATCCCGGTGCTGGAAATTCCCAGCACCGCAATCCCGGTGCTGAAGTAACCTTCCGGGATTGGAAGTCCTAGTATTAACCTTTTGAATGCTGACCAACGCCGATCGGCATTTTGCAAACAAGTCCATGGGCCTGAAAAAAGCAGATGGGCGTTGGATTTTGAGCATGTACAAAGTAAACAAGAATACTACCCGTTAAGCCTTTCCAGGTAGCATTGAACATGGGTCGTGTAATCCGTGTCAATGTTTATAAAGACTGGTTTACACCGGAATTTTTGAATTCATAACCATAGCAGAATTTCCCGATGAAAATTGCGTATTTTGAGTATTTTAGATTGTGGTTTGGCATTTAGATTGTGAGCATTACATTTTAACAACAATGAAGAATACGGAACTACTTTTGGAAAAATACATTAATTAATAGACTTCTTTTGTTTATTTTATATTGTTACAAGATATATTAGAGAGTATAAACACCCCTTTACAAAACTTGAAATCCTCGGCGGTAGTTATCGAGGGTTTTTTTGGATTAGCTACAATTTTTGTACCTCCTTTCTATTGGATTTCTAAATAATTCTATTTGGAAATGTTGGCGAAATTTTAAGCGTGATGGGCTTTCAACAGAAAAGACGTCAGCACTCAAAGGGTTAATAAATATACATATACCTACATATATACATATTTACCTATATATATATATATATATATATATATATATATATATATATATATATATATATATATATATATATATATATATATGTATATATGTAGTTCGCCTGGTATATATTGGGTATGGGGAAGTGTGTATTTTGTACGCCAATATCAATTCAAATTGATTTTTTGACACAAATTTCTACCGTAAAGTACAGAAATGAATCACGCGTTACATAAACAAAAATTTACTCACAAGCGTAATTTCCAAAGCGGTCATATAAAATTTATATAAGAAGGATAATCGATTTTTTTTTATTATTCCTTATCTACGATAGCACTTCATTCGCATGTCAAATAGCTAAATCATAAATGACATGAAGACTATGTGGGCGCTTAATATAATATTTTATGAAGGCCTAAAGCCAAAGGTTATTTATTTGATAAAATAAAAATGTATCAACTGCTGTACATTTTTTTAGATTAGAGTTTTATCAAACCATCAAAGGAGAGGTCGTTACCCTATCTGCTTACTGAATCGCATAAAAAATACTAATATAACTTTGTTATTAATCATTTATGATATATACTTTTTGGAACACTGACATAGTTACCGTATAACTATTAGTAACTGAAAACATGACGAATGCTTATATAACGCTGTGTACTATATTCACACAAATGTGTAAAAGTTGTTATGTATTAAATGTAAAAAAAAATGAGTCAATACCATAAATATCATAGAATAGTTCTAGAATGGACTTTGATTTGGTATTTGACACGAGTAAATAGAAATGTTTTGGGTCGTGACGAAATGATGAAAACATATAGGAATTTCATAACAGTTGACCGTTGATGACTTTGCAATTTTTTCGATTTATGTAATCGTTTTGAATGTTATATAACAGTGCATAGAAAATGAGATAATACAAGACAAAGTTATCAGTATGCTAATAAAAAAATATTTCGATGATGAGCAATTCAAATTTTTCGATGATGAGCAATTCAAATTTTTCAATTCAATTCAAAGCAGATTTTAATATTTTTGGAAGATATAGAAAAAAAAGGAGAATTGGAGGAAAATTTAAACTAGTTTATTTTTTTTGGATTTGTAGACTAAGCTAGGAATGGCGAGAAGGTATTTAAAGATAATCACATACATACATATGTATATATGTACATATATAGTACATACATACATACATAGGTGAGTAAATGGTATACTCAAGAATATAGACAAATCGATATCTCATACGAGTAATGTTTGGTATTTGCCAGTTTTATCTTAAAAATGAGCTTAAGGATTTTATTAAAGTGGGGTGAATCTACTGTTTCTAGGTACGAAAAAGTGATTTAAGTAGATCTCAACTTATTATAATTATATCAGCAACATTATCCCTTAGTAACTACGGGTCACGGGTTCGTGCACTGGCCTGATGTTGCTGGTCAGATATTGATATACATATGTATGTACGTGACTCTAGGTCGATTGGTTCCAATCAGAGTTTGCCTGAACTTGCAAGATGATGGGGGAGTATGGAAATGGCAATGAGAAAAGAATTTGTTGGAGAACGAAGAGAACAGCTGCTTCCTGAAAGGAGTGTTGAGATTCATGGGATTCATTCACTAGAGTAGGTTAGCGTGGTACCCCTACACAAAAAAAAAGAGTTTGCCAATTTATCTAGTTTCATTTTTGAAACGGTTCCTCACCTAAATTGACCACCTACCATCTATTTGTTCTATAATAAAACTTTGTCCATAGGTGTCGCCTTGGGGAAACCTGTAATGTCACCATGGTATATATAAAAAAAACACAAAATATTTGAATTTGGCCTGCCTAATCTACCTTTCACTGATTTGACAATGTTTATCTATATATATTTTTTTTTATTTTTATTTTACATATATACCAGGAAGGCCTTACAGGTAAATCCCAATGCGCCTTCCTGGCCAATTACAAATACAAATACAGCATTTTTTTTATTATAAGTCGTTGAATTGCGAGACACTGAAAAAACTCGCAAATTCACGAGACATCTATGAATTGTACATAAATTTTTATTGTACATCAATCAAATTTTTCAAATAGTGGTGACATAGTAGGTAGGAAGGATTTTTAGCCAATTTTTTTTCCGGGAACCGTTTCAACAATGAAATCAGAGAAAATTGGCAAACTCTGATAGGAAACGATCAACCTGGAGTCACAAATCCAGGTCTGACCAACAGCATACTCTGAAAAATTAATTTTCATTCAGGGATAGAACCCGGCACCTTCTTGACGGTAAGCAGAAGCTTAACGTCCGAGCTATGCTGCTGGCTTATATATAAAAATGAATGTCTCGAATGGGTTCCTAAACCACTGAACCGATTACGATGAAACTTTCAGGATATTTTGTATGCATGTCCGGGAAGATTACTATGGGAAAAAACCTCTTAGTAATAATATTCTTAATTACGATTTTACTGACGCGAAAGTAAAGCTATCCCGCCTTCAACTCATCAGGCCGCGAGTGTGATAATAATCGCGCCACGCCTACCTCGCACTCTTATTATGGTATTGCAATGCCTGCCGGGTTCAGCTAGTATATTATATTAATAACTAAAAACAATTCAAATTAATATTATCATATTTATTAAATGTAAAGTTGTACATATTTAATAAGTTAGTGGATAAGTAACCTGTTTCCAATTCGGTTCTGCTATCGAGTCCTTCCATTCGGTATTTGTATATATTTTTAAAAATCAATATATCGTAAGACTTCCTCTGGTTAAATGATTTCATAATCGCTTGTTTTTCTGCCACACCCTGTACAACATAAATAAGTGTATATACACAAACGAGAATTCGAAGGTTAATTGTGATACTACATAAAGTGGGTACTAGCATTGAACATTAAACATATGGTTTTTAGTTCTAACAAATCTGATTTTATTGTTCGATAACACGATACGATCGCTAAAATTGTTTACATGCACCAAATTAATCTAATATTATTATATAAACCGACCAGAAATTCACTATAAATCATCAAGTTCCGGAAAAATCGTCAATAGTTGTGTGTTATTAGTTGAGATCGATCAATTTTGCAAGAGATCCAATTTGAGATGAAGTCATTGGTGATTTTCGCTTCACTGTGTGTAATCGCCTCAGGGCAAATTATTTTCAATGGACAATGCGACCCAAATGTCACGGTTCAACAAGATTTTGACGTGGAAAAGGTATTTTTATTATTTAATTTGTAAAATCTATGTTTTGCTTTTGAATAAAAAGTAAGGTTATTTTTTAATGATTTAAACATTTCATATTTTGAGGCCAAAATGTTGACCGATAGTGTAATACAGATGCAAGATAGATCTGTGGTCCCCAATATTTATACTCTATGTAGTAGGTTCGGTGCATTTATCCTATATTTGATAGGGGCTGCATTCGGTTGACGATGTAGATATGAAACATGCGGTCTCCACTTTTAAATTTGACAAATACTTTCAGTACACGGGACTTTGGTACGAGATATACAGATACGAGCAGATTCAGCAAGTGGGTGGTGATTGCGTTACTGCCACTTACACTCTCGAAGATGGTATTGTCAAAGTGCTAAACAGAATGGTACTCTTGGGTACTGCCATTCAAATCTCCGGTACTGCTGAAGTAGATCCCGAGGCTGATGGTGGCGGAAAGTTGATCGTCAAGTTTCCAACATTCAGTAAGCAGATATTGCATTGGAATTAAAGTTATCTTTTCATCTGATTTGATGCGAATCTAAATTTCAGATGCTACTTCTCCATATTGGGTACTCTCTACTGATTATGACGACTACTCCCTCGTATATGTATGCTTGAATTTAACGAGCACTAGAAAATCAGGTACTTAAATCATTTTCCTACTAGCTTTTTCACATGTTTGAGGGCGATTGGTTTTAATTATAATGATTTTTCTCCAGTATCCAGTTGGATTCTGAGCAGGAAGCCTACCCTCAGTCCTCAAGCTGTTTTGGCAATGAATGAAAAGATCGAATCTACTGATGGTCTGGTTTGGAACACTTACAGACAGACTAATCAATCTGAATCTGCTTGTCGTTTGAGAGAACCTTCTACTACTACTTCAGCCACAACTTTGATACTTTAATACATTTAATATTAGATATATACAAATACTTATAAATTACTGTGATCAATTTTTGTTTTCATTTTTTTTTAATAAAGATAAGTTTCTAGTGATACATACATATTTACATGCTATATACATACTATATTTATATGTTGATTATTGCCATTGATGGTAATAGAATGTTGATTTCATTGATTTGAATGGATTATTTATTTTACTCACATTTGAATACATTTTAAACATAAGGTAAGATTATCGGGATGTTTAAAATCATACAATGATGTATTGTGAAACATTTCTTGGAAATGTCTTGGGATAGAAACGTCTCGAAAAGAAGTAGTAGAATGGCTTAGCAATTTAATTAATGTGATGGGATGCCATCGCGCCTTACTTCAACCACTGATTATTTCTGAGTATTAGTACTAGCAGTTTTCACAATCTGAATAATTATAAATAACAGGTCAGTAATTCTTCTCGAGCAATAACATATTACAAATACACAACGATTAAAAAAGTTATTGTATTTTTATTGTGCTAAAACTTTATTTTTATATATTTATTTAATAGCAAATTGCTAGTTAAAACTTTATTTATTCCTATTTAGAGTTTTATAATTATGCATATCTCTATTCCTAACTATCTAATTATTAAAATTTTAAGGTAACAGATTATTATCAAGCTTATGGGTCTACCTCATGGGCCCGAATGTGAAACGCCCGAAAACGCAGTATTAATGTGCGCGCGCAGAATACGGGAGGAAAAGCATGTTCCTCTTGTTCCTGTTGTATCCTGCTCACGCAAATTAAGTGAGTATGTACCGTTCACCATGCACCCTTTTTTTTGATCTTTTGAATTAAGATCTTGCCTTCCGATATTTGCGTTTTCGGGCGTTTCACTTTCGGGCCCGTCACGGAGACCGATTATTATTATATATTATTATTTTCATTTTTATACTTAATAAATTTCTTAGCCTACAAAGTACACCAACCTTTTTTGCCATTTTTTTATAATCTGCGTGCACTTTAAATTTTAATTTACAATTCAAATAAATGCCTAAATACTTAATATTATCTACTACTTCTACCTCTCTCCCATTCATAATCACATCACTCACTACACTTTTATTATTCATCCGTATCATCTTAGTCTTACTTACTTACTTAAAGTTCACTTTCAGTATTCTCGCATAATCAATCACTAACATACATGTAATTTCGATAACATAATATAATATAAATGAGCGTATTATCTACAAACATATGAACTTTACATACATCAAATACTTTCACTAAATCGTTTATATATAAAATAAACAAAAGAGGTCCTAATTTAAACCCCTGTGGTACTCCATATTGAATATTCAAATTTTTAGAAACTCTTTCATTAATTTTTACATTCTGTCTTCAACTTAATACTTTTCCGCCTATTCCTAACCTACTTAATCTAACAATCTTCCCCTACCTATAGTTTCAAACGCTCTTTTGAAGTTCAAGAATACAGTTGCAACCACCTTGTTAGAATCCATCCAACTAGAAACGACCAATTGAATGGCCGTTTAATAAACTTATATATTTTTTATAATTTTAAATACTCCATCTAATGTTGAATTAGTTAAATTTTATGTTGCAAATGCCCATTTTATGAAACCTTTAAAAAAATATAGTAAAATGTTCAGTTCCAAAAAAAGATGACACTAGGAATTTTGTTCATTTTATGAAATAAGCAGAAAAATTACTGCATACTTCATGAAATCGTCAGATATTTTGACAATTTCATTAAAAAGTCAACGGGATTGCATCGTTCATGGATTTGACGTGTATTTTTTGATAATTTATCGAATTGGGTGTAATGAGAATCGTATATGTATGATGTACTAGATGTATTGTATATATGAGTATATGTTAGATGTATCATGTGTCAGATAATACATAATTGACCTTTATATGACGGAAATATCTTATATTGTTTTTAATTAAATTTTTAGAAAACAATAACGTCCTTTGTATAATCTCAAATGTATCCGCATAATCGGAGTATGGAATCATCAGACATCTTCTCATTTGTCATATTATTTAAATACGAGATAATTGGATTTTTTTCCAAGATTTGATAACTTAATCTGCTGTTGGCTTGAGTATATATATATGAAGAAATGATAATTTGGAAAATATCGTGAACAAAATCAATCGTCACTAAAATTCAGTTTTAAAATGATGAAGTTTTTCATCGCCTTCATTGCTATTTTGGCCGTTGCCAACGGCCAGATAGTTTCATATGGAAAGTGTAAAAATGTCACCGTCCAGGAGGATTTTAACCTTGCAAAGGTATAATTACATGTATACATTTTTTTCTTTTTGTTGCGAGTCAGTTTCCAAAATCTCTTTGAGTCGAAACAGTACTTTTAAGTAATCTTTGACCAAAACTTGTATTTTTATTGCAGTACTCTGGAGTATGGTACGAGATATATAGATATGAGAATATTAATCAATTCGATGCAGATTGTGTTAATTCTAAATATGTAACGAATGGAATCAGAGACTTCAATTTTACTAATGAAATGGTTCGCTCAAAAGTCAAGTACCAAATAAGTGGAAGAGGAACTATCAATGAAAATGGAAAACTATATATGAATTTCCCCACCATATGTTAAATCTCACAATATTCATTCAAATAGATAACCTTAGAAGTCAACTAATAATTCATTACTTTTACAGCGCCTAACTTGTATAAAAATTATTGGGTTTTAAGTACTGACTACGAGGAATATGCGTTGGTCTACAGTTGTCACGAGCACCCGAATGGTAACCGATATGGTAAGTTTATTAACTCTTCCAATGATTCTCATGAATACATTACGGTAACGTTAATAATATAAAACTATAATTATTCTAAAATATGACTTTATATGAAACTAAAGTGTAATACCCTGAAAAGGTTTCAGTTGTTTATGTTTTGAAGCTAGGTAGATAGGTTTCGGCTTACAAAATTGAGAAATTGTGTACAATTTATGATTTTTTTTGGCAGTTTACAGCTATATCTTGAGTAGGTCGAAGATTCTGCTACCTCAATCTATTGCTGCTATGTCACCTATCATCGAAGCTACCGATGGTCTTACTTGGAGCAACTATCGCATGACTGCTCAATCGACAGATTCTTGCAAATTTGAAAGTGTCATTGATATGTAATATATTTTATTGTAATGAGATGTATAAAATGGTTGTGATTTTATCAATAAAAATGGATTTTGTCACAAACTATTGAAAAACTATTTATCAGATTAAAATTTATATACATACATATATTTATGTATGTATGTATTTTTCTAGTCTTATTTTTTTTTGAAATGTTGCATTAGTCAGTTAATGTATTTTTTTTAATCTGTTTTCGTAGTTGATGGTATTTTTTAATGTAGTTCGTTGCCAGGGCCGTGCGGTAGATACAGTTTTCAGTATGATACAATACCTTCGATGAAATACCCTCGATCGTTATTAAAATTAACTGTAAAAATTAAAAAATAATATTTTTATTTTGAAAAAAACTACTTTAAAATAATGAGGTTTGGTGCAAACGATCGACAAGCGCCAGAAAGACTGAACCACAGATTAACTGGATGGCTGCTTTAAACGCAATTCTCGACTTCACGAATGATAGATTGCACATCAGATGACGAGTAACCTTTCGATGTGCACAGTTGCAATTATTAAAATGGTAATTATTAAAATTGAGTTGGATCTTTCTGGCGAGTTCAATAAGGCAAAATTCGGTACTAAAGAATCAGAAGCACAGAACGTATACAGGGTAGGTATGTCGGGACTTCGGGTAGATTTCGCTTAAAGTAAGTGCGAGCAGTGTGCACGCATAAGGTACACGTGTCGTTAATCTGTGGTTCAGTCTGTCTGGCGGTTGTCGATCTTTGCACCGCATCGAAAATAATGATATTAACTATGACAATCAACTACAATAATCTCATACAATTTTACCATTCTAACTTTAATTAATTCGGGATGTGTAGTCTAGAGTGGCAGCTTATGTAGATTCAATATATATTTATGACATATTTTGACAAGTTTTGTTTGGCTTATTGAACTTCTTAAGTAGTGTATTATTAATTTTAATTTGGAAAAACTTCTTTCCCACTAACTAAACTAAAAATTCTTAGAGCAACAACAATATTCGTTTTTAAGGTAATTAAGTAATTTTGGAACAAACAATTTAAAACATCCAAAGATTTCATAGAATATGGCAGAATTCAGGATACATCATGTAATTCTTCTTGAAGATCATTTGCATTTATATTTGATTCATTTTCGAACGAAAGTATTGACTGGAGAGTGGTCAAATAATCTTCGAGCGTTTTGTCATGTTTAGTTTTAAAATGTCATATAAAAAACTGGGTTTCCTGGAGCGTAAATCGTTCATTCAGAGAATTAAGGGTAGTATCCAGAATATAATTGAAAAAGTTTATTATAAATTTATTCTTCTCTGTTAAGGGTTCACCGACAGTTTCTTCATAGTAAAATTGTACTTTATTTTGCTGCTTATGACGCCGTCCTTAAGTTGCCGCCTGATACGGCCGCATCATTGTATCATAGCACGGCACGGTCCTGTTCATTGCTTAGCAATCCAACATGCTAAATGACTGAAAAAACTGATAACATAACTAGACAGCTGTATTTGCCTCATTGAAAGGCTTTTTAAATCGTTATGTATAAAATGAACAGTTTTATCTAACTATAAACATTCATACATAGAAAGTTGAGGTAGGACCGGAAGCGTACTTTTTCCAGGAAACAGGGCGTTTTGGGTCTATTTTCCAGGAAACAGGGCAAACTACAAAAGCTAGAGAGCATAAAAAAAGGTTCATCATAAAAATGAACAAAGGTCGGCGAACAATGAACAATGAACTGCGCAAAGTTGGTCCGCTCTTTAATAATAAGGTATATTTTATGTATAAAATAAATAATTGCATTTAAAATTATTGTATTTTTGTAATGATCTTGTACAATTCAAGCAAAATTTAAAATTGGAATTGGCTGATTGTGTGGCTCAAATTCGAACGCCGATAATATTATATTTATTATGTAAAGGAAACACTTGTTTTCGTCTATAATAAAAATTAGATTATAATTAAGTGGATTTGTCAAAAACAAATATTTTTTTTAATCTAAATTCCAAATTATTCAAGATCTTTCTGATTATAAAAAATAGGACAGTAGAGATCTATTACCGATTCGATAACCTAATCTAACACCGGTCGTATATATACATAAGAAATTCACATTTCGCTGCTCATCTTGGGATAGTGTACTTTCTTGGACACGATCAATTGTCAAGCTCATAAATCATGAAGTTTGTCATCATTTTCTTTGCCATTTTGGCTGTTGCCAATGGTCAGCTCGTCTCGTTTGGAAGGTGCACAAATGTCTCGACTCAAAAGAATTTTGACGTTGCAAAGGTATGGCTAAAAATATTTTTCCTGCTTGACGGACTATTGGCCGAATGAACATTTGGTTAACGGACACTAGGCCGATGGACGATTGGCCGGACGGACATTTGGCCGAAGGGAAACATGGCCAAACTGGTATAGGGCCGACGGGTATGTGGCCCAATTTTTAATTTTTAAAATTATCAAAAATACCAAATTTTAATAAGCTCGAGGGGATTTGTGTTCCAGAGATTTTTGAGTAATTTCAATACACAATTGGCCAAATGTCCGTTGGAGCAAAAGTCCTTCGGCTTAATGTCCGTAGGGCAAAAGTCTGCGCACCATTTTTCCTAGTCCTATTGTGAGTAGGTATATTGCTATATACTCGTACATATGTAGTCATAATATTTATTTTACAATTTAGAATAATGGCAGAAAATCAATGTAATTAAGTTAAGTAAAAAAAATATAGGTATGAAAACATTAACTTCTAATAAGTATCATTAAATTATTTTGGCCAGACTTTATCTTATAGTATTTATATTTATTTATGGTGACAGTCGAAGTTCATTCGTCTATTCCAAGTCCATATTTTGAGAGTTGACACATGACAATAATCAGATCGTAGAGTCGTGGAGTCGGGGTCATTAAAGTTTCGGGCGACTTCATTTTTTTCTTATATTGAGTTTTTCTTACATTGAATATTGAGTTAATAATTAAGGGTGACTAATCAATGTTGGTATATATATGAAAATATCAGAAAATGTTGGAGTCGGAGTCGTTTTAACGACTCCACAGCCTTGCTATTTATACAAAAAAGCGGACCCAATTAATATAACCTATCACGTCTAACCACAAATGCAATTGTCTTTATTTATTTATTTTATTGCAGTACACTGGACTATGGCGCGAGATATATAGATATGAGCATGTCGATCAACGTGGTGGAGATTGTGTTAATGCCAGTTATGTGTTAGATGTTTTAAATGATGTTAATGTTACGAACGCAATGGTTATCAGAGGTGTCAGGTACCAAATAAATGGAAATGCTAGTCTAGCACCAAGTTCTAATGGAGATGGAAAACTTCTCGTCAAATTCCCCACCATATGTGAGATTTTACAATTTTTTTTATAAATAAATACCGACAGAACTCAACTAATCAGTATTTTTTCAGCGAACACCTCCTCTAGTGATTATTGGGTTTTGAGCACTGACTATGATCACTATGCCTTGGTATACGCTTGCAAAGAGCTCGCCAATGATAACAGACAAAGTAAGTTTATTAACTAGTTAACACGATGGAAATATTTGTACATAATTTTCCTGTAATACACTGAAAAGTGTTTAGTCTTAAGTATAATATCAATGGATTGCATTGGGTAGATTCAGTTTGGGTTTCAAATTTGAGAAATTGATTAATATTTATGTTACAACTGATTTTGATCGTGTATTTTCTTTTTGCAGTTTCCAGTTGGATCTTGAGTAGAACGGCTATTTTGCCCCCTCTATCTATAGCTACTATGTCATCTGTCATCGAAGCTACAGAGGGTCTTAATTGGGATAACTATCGATTGACTAGTCATTCTCCAGCTTCTTGTGCGTTTAATAGCACCATTGAAATATAAAATATTTCGCCATATTGTATTTTCGTTGATTTATAAAATATTTTGTCACGTCATGTAACTGAAAATTGAATGAAAAAATTATTTGTGATTTTATTAATAAAATTTAGGTATATTATTTAAAAAATATTAAAGAGTTTTTCATTAAACGTTGAACATTTTCGTTAAAATTGAAATTCATCTTATTATCATAATCGTATTATTATTCAATGAAAATACCGAAGAAATAATAACATGTAAATAAATTTGAAACCAAAGAAAATTGTTATAGCGATTATTTCACCTATCATCGAAGCTACAGACGGTCTTACATAATTGGTATGACTATCGATTTACTTATAATTATCCACCTTTTTGTTCGTTTAATACCACTATCGAAATATAAAATATTTCGCCATATTGTAGGGTCGTTGATGTATAAAATATTTTGTCACGTTATGTGACTGGAAATTGTATGTGATTTTATTAATAAAATTTAGGTATATTATTTATAAAATACTGAAGTGTTTTTCATTTAACGTTGAAAATTTTCATTAAAATTGCAATTTATCTTATTTTCATTCACTTTACGATTCCTAATGTTCAAAAAAATTATTATGATAATTTTTCATATTATCGTAATAATGTTTCAAAGAAATTTGGAAAATCATTTTTTTTGTTATTATATATCCTCCACCTCAGTTTCTTGCAAATTCAAGTTATAAAGACCTCGACTTTATTGAATCTCATAAAAATATGATTGACTTTGTGACAGGATAAAAATATGCAGATACATATGTTAATATAAAAACACAAAATATTTCAATCTGGATTGCTTAATCTACCTTTCACGTTTTGACAATGATTATATATTATATATTGATAACTAAAAACAATTTAACTTAACATTATCATATTTATTAAATATTAAATTGTACCTATACATATTCAATAAGTCAGTGGATAAGAAACTTGTTTCGAATTCGGTTCTATTATCGAGCCCTTCCATTTGCTATTTGTAAATATTTTTGAAAATCAATATATCGTAAGACTTCCCGTTAAAATCGTCAAAAGTTGAATGTTATTAGTTGAGATCGATCAATTTTGCAAGAGATTCGATTTGAGATGAAGTCATTGTTTTCATTGATTTAAATGGATTATTTATTTTCTCGCATTTGCACAACTGTTAAGCACAAGATTAGATTATCGCGATGCAAAAATCATACAATGATCTATTGTTAAATATTTCTTGGAAATGTTTTGGGATCGAAAAGTCTCGGAAAGAAGTAGTTAAATAGCTTTACGAATTGTAATAAATGTGATGGGATGCCATCCCGCCTTACTTCAACCACTGATTATTTCTGAGTATTAGTACTTGTAGTTTTTACAATCTGAAATTCATCGATGAAATAACAGGTAATTAATTCTTCTCGAGCAATACAGGACGATTAAAAATGTTATACTATTTTTATTGTATTATATTCCGTCTTATATTGAATTAGTTGAAATTTATGTAGAAACTGCTCAATTTATGAAATCGTTAAAATATATAGTAAAATCTTGTGTTCCAAAAACATTAGGAACTTTGGGAACATTAGGAACATTTGGGAACATTAGAACATTAGGAACATTAGTTTAAGATTAGAAACTTTGCTCATTTCATGAAATAGCCGAACAATTACTGCACACTTATTAGTATATATTGTAAAAAATATATATTTGCATTAAAAATAAATGTATACTATATGTATAAATCATGCAGAATTAAAAATTGGAATCTTTTTGCAATGCAGTTCATTTGTCAGATAATACATAATTGACCTTTATATGACGGAAATATATTACATATATATTGTTTTTGATTAAATTTTTAGAAAACAATAACGTCTTTTGAATAATCTCAATTTTATACCCACAATCGGAGTATGGAATCATCAGACATCTAATTTTTCATATGATCTAAATACGAGATAGTGGGATTTTATTCCAAGATTTGATAGCTTAATCTGCTATTGGTTTTAGTATATATATGAAGAAATGACAATTTGGAAAATATCAAGAACAAAACCAATCGTCATTAGAATCCAGTTCTAAAATAATGAAGTTTTTCATCGCCTTCCTTACTATTTTGGCCGTTGCCGACGGCCAGATAGTTTCATATGGAAAGTGTAAAAATGTCACCCTACAGAAAGATTTTAACCTTCAAAAGGTATAATTACATTTATATATTTTTTTTCTTTTTTTTTGCGAGTCAGTTTCAGAAATATCTTTTTGTCGAAACAGTTTTTTTGAATAATCTTTGACCAAAACTTGTATTTCTATTGTAGTATGCCGGAGTATGGTACGAGATATATAGATATGAGAATATTAATCAATTCGGTGGAGATTGTGTTAATTCTAAATATGTATTGAATGGAATCAGAGACTTCAATGTTTCGAATGAAATGGTTCGCGTAAGTACCAGTGTCAAGTACCAAATCCAAGGAAAAGGAACGACTAATGGAGATGGAAAACTACTCATCAATTACCCCTCCATATGTTAAATCTCACAATATTCATTCAAATAGATAACCATTGAACTCAACTAATCATTCATTTCTTTTACAGCGACTCACTCGTATAGTAATTATTGGGTTTTAAGTACTGACTACGAGGAATATGCGTTGGTCTACGGTTGTAACGAGTACATAGATGGTAATCGACATGGTAAGTTTATTAACTCTTCCAATGATTCTCATGAATACATTACGGCAACGTTAATAATATAAAACTTTATATGAAACTAAAGTGTAATACCCTGAAAAGGTTTCAGTCCTTTATGTTTTGAAGCTAGGTAGATAAGTTTCGGTTTACAAAATTGTGAAATTGTTTACAATTTGTGAATTATTTGGCAGTTTTCAGCTGGATCTTGAGTAGGTCGAAGATTCTGCTACCTCAATCTATTGCTACTATGTCACCCATTATCGAAGCTACTGAAGGTCTTAGTTGGAGTAACTATCGTTTGACTGGTCAATCGACAGATTCTTGCAAATTTGAAAATGTCATTGATTTGTAATATATTTTATTGTAATGAGATGTACAAAATGGTTGTGATTTGATCAATAAAGATAGATTTTGTCACAAAATATTGAAAAACTATCAGATTAAAATTTATATACCTATACATATACATATGTATTTATGTATTTTTTTGAAATGTTGCATTAGTCTTTTATCATTTTACAAATCTCCTTTACGTTTCACTTACGATTAAAATTCAAGAAAAAATTTGCCTCTTATCCGATCGTTTTCATACTTTGCCATATTGCTCATTTTGGTCATCAATATATGTAAGTAAATGAATCCTCCACCATTACGATAGAGGTAAAATATCGTTTAAGACGTGTTTGAAGTTTGCAAATTTGAAATCTGAGTGACGTCTATGTAGTCTTTAGTTTTATACATAGATGGCGGTAGTAAAATAAAATTATTGGTATTTTTATTCAAAATAATAATTTATGTATCTTAATATTATATACAAAACTAAAAAATAGGTTTGTTTTTAAAAAACTTTTCAACTTTCAACTTTTTCGTAGTTGATGGTGGTTTAGTATCACACTATGTATTTATAAAATGTATTATAGTTCATTGCCAGGGCCGTGCGGTAGATTTTCCCAGTATGATGCAATACCTTCGATTATGATTTCATAAAAAAAACAACACAACATGTAGAAATAATATTTTTATTTAAATAAAATAAAAGAAATAATGATATTAACCATGACAATCAATTACAACAATCTCCTACAGTTTTCCCATTCTAACTTTAAGTACATTTCATTAATTAGGGATGTGTGGCAGATTATGTATGTAGATTCAATAGAAATTAATGGTATGTATATATCTATAAGTTTTGTTTGGCTGGTTGAATTTCTTATTTAGTGTATTATTTATATTTATTTGGAAAAACTTCTTTCCCACTAAATACAGAGACAGGGAGTGTTAGTAAAATTCTTGGAGCTACAACTGTATACGGATACAAAGTAATTAAGTTATTTTGACACAAATAATTTAAAACATCATAGAACATGGTAGCATTCAGGATACATCACGTAATTCTTCTTTAAGATCATTTGCTTTAATATTTGATTAACTTTCGACCGGAAGTATTGACTGGAGACTGGTACAATAATTTTCTAGCGTTTTGTCATCTACATATATATGTATATCCTTGAGTTTTAAAATGTTTGAAATTACAATTAAGCAAATATGCACAATCGTACAGATTTGCTTAGTTAAAAGACTTTTTAAATTGTTATGTTTTAAATGAAAAGTTTTACCTAACTGAAAACATTCATGCATAATATGGTATATTTTATGTGTAAGATAAATAATTCCATTTAAAATTATTGTATTTTTGTAATGATCTTGTAAAAATCAAGCACAATTCAAAATTGGAATCGGATATTGTGTGACTCAAATTTAATCGCTGATAATATTTGTTATGTAACGGAAATACTTGTTTTCGTCTAAAACTTTTCGATCACAATAACGTCGGTTTGTCAAAATCAATTATTTTTTATTTTATCTATGTTTTTTGATCTGAATTCCAAATTATTGAAGATCTTTCCGATTACACAAAATAGGACAGTACAGATCTACTAGCGATTTGATAACTTAATCTATCGTCGGTCGTATATAAACATAATAAATTCACATTTCGCTGCTAATCTTGGGCAGTGCATTTTTTTGAACACAACTAATTGTCAAGCTCATAAATTATGAAGTTCATCATCATTTTTGTTGCCATTTTGGCTGTTGCCAATGGCCAGCTCGTCTCGTTTGGAAGGTGCACAAATGTTCCGACTCAGAAGAATTTTGACGTTGAAAAGGTATGGCTAAACATATTTTTCCTGGTTGACGGAATATTGTCCAGATGGAGATTTGGTCGATAGACACTAGGCCGACTTTTAATTGTTTAAATTTATCAAAAATGTCAAATTTCAATGAGGTCGAGAGGATTTGTGAGAAACTTATCGGTTTTCAGAGATTTTTGAGTAATTTCGATACGAATGGTTAAATGTTCGTTCAAGCAAAAGTCCTTCAGCTTAATGTCCGTCGGCCAAGTGTCCATTCGGCTAAAAATCCGCGCACAATTTTTCCAAGCCCTTATTTGTGAACATATGTACATAGATGTATTGCTATATATTCATAATATTTTTTTTACAATTTAAAATGATGACTGAAAACCAAAGTCATTAAGTTAAGTAAAATAAAAATAACTTCTAATAAGTGTTATTTATTAGAAGTTATTTATTTATGGTTACAGACGAAGTATGTATATTCGTCTATTCCAAGTCCATATTTTGAGTATTGACACATATGATTAGCCAGCAGCGTGGCTCGGTCGTTAAGCTTCTGCTTAACACTGAGAGGCGCCGAGTTCGATCCCTTGAGCTGACCTCGATTGAAAAGAATTTTTCTGAGTATATCTGTAATGCTGCTGGTCAGACCAGGATTTGTGACTCCTGGTTGATCGTTTCCTATCAGAGTTTGCCAATTTTCTCTGATTTCATTGTTGAAACGATTCCCGATTAAAAATTGGCTAAAAATCCTTCCTACCCACTATATCACCACTATTTGAGTATGATTAATGTAAATATTACAATAAAAAAATGTATGTACAATTCATAGATGTCTCGTTAATTGTCGAGTTTAAGTCAGTTTCTCGTAATTTAGCGACTTATGTATATAATAAAAAATGCTGTATTGTTTGTAATTTGGCCAGGAAGGCGCATTGGGGTTTACCTGTAATGCCTTCCTGGTATGAAATAAAATAAATAAATAAATAAAAAAAAAAAAATAAATAAATAATCTAATCGTAGAGGTGAGGAATCAGAGTCTTTAAAATTTCGGGCGACTCCATATCCGATTTCACGTTTAAACCGCATTTTTTTCTTAATGATGATATATATTTATTTTGAATTAATAATTAAGAGTGACTAATCAATATTCAATGTTTGTATATGTATAATACATATAAAGATCTGAAAATGTTGGAGTCGGAGTCGTTTTAACGACTCCACATACATAATAGCGGGCCCAATTAATATAACCTATCACGTCTAACCACAAATGCAATTTTATTAATTTATTTATTTTATTGCAGTACACTGGACTATGGCACGAGATATATAGATATGAGCATGTCGATCAAACTGGTGGAGATTGTGTTAATGCCAGATATGTATTGGATGTTTTAAATGATGTTAATGTTACGAACGCAATGGTCCTCAGAGGTGTCAAGTACCAAATCAATGGAAATGCTAGTCTAGCCCCAAATGCTAATGGAGATGGAAAACTTCTCGTCAAATTCCCCACCATATGTGAGATTTTATAATTTTTTTTATAAATAAATAGCGACAGAACTCAACTAATCAGTATTTTTTCAGCGAACACCTCCTCTAGTGATTATTGGGTTTTGAGCACTGACTATGATCATTATGCGTTGGTATACGCTTGCAAAGAGCTCGCCAATGATAACAGACAAAGTAAGTTTATTAACTTGTTAACACGATGGAAATATTTGTACATAATTTTTCGGTAATACCCTGAAAAGTGTTTAGTCTTAAGTATAATATCAATGGATTGCATTGGGTAGATTCAGTTTGGTTTACAAATTTGAGAAATTGCTTAAAATTTATGTAACAACTGATTTTGATCGTGTATTTTATTTTGACAGTTTCCAGTTGGATCTTGAGCAGAACAACTATTTTGCTGCCACAATCTATAGCCATTATGTCACCTCTCATCGAAGCTACAGAGGGTCTGAATTGGGATAACTATCGATTGACTAGTCAATCACCAACTTCTTGTGCGTTTAATAGCACTATTGAAATCTAAAATATTTCGCCATATTGTATGGTAATCTATGTATAAAGTATTTTGTAACGTATGACTGAACATTGTAAAAATTATTTGTGATTTTATTAATAAAATTTAGGTATATTATTTATAAAATATTAAAGAGTTTTTCATGAAAAGCCTACTTAAGATTCGTAATGTTCTAAAAAAAACTGAAACTTTTCATATTATCATAATAATGTGTCAAAGAATTTTCGAATATATATATTTTTTTGTTATTATCCAATGAAAATACCAAAGAAATAACAACATTCAAATAAATTTGAAACCAAAGAAAATTGTTTAAAACGAATTTACGATTTTTGAATATTTCGATGAGCTGATTTGCGAATCTTTTGATTGTTAATTTAAATTCCTTATTAACTTTCCCGGCTTATACAATCAAATCTTTATTTCATTTTATCCCTAATTTGTTAATTAGCTGATTATAGCCACATCGTATTGCATGGTGACCAGAAAAATTTACTCGAGATAGTTGCACTCTCGAGACATCCAAACTTTCAAAGATGCTCACAGAGAAATGATTTCAAGGCGTTATTTGTATGTTATCCGAGGGTGCTAAGCTTTTTTTGTGGAATTTTAATGCGTAAGTTCTTTTTGAGCGCCTTTGAAAATTATGAATTTTCGAAACTGCGCTACTATTCAGTGTATTTTAATGCATCTTTCCGGTAACCCTATTGCATACCAGTAGAGAGGTCGTGGGTTCAAGACACAGTCAAATTCGATGCTCGTGAAATCTTGAGGTTATTAAAACACAGGTCAACCGTTTCTTGTTAGAATTTTTCGATTTTTCTACCAATTAAGGAAGAAAAATTGTATGTTACTAGTTGAGATCGATTACTTTTGCAAGATATTCGATTTGAGATGAAGTCATTGGTGATTTTCACTTCACTGTGTGTAATTGCCTCAGAGCAAATTATTATCAAAGGACAATGCGACTCAAATGTCACGGTTCAACCAGATTTTGACGTGGCAAAGGTATTTATATTATTTAATTTGTGAAATCTATGCTTTGATTTAACCGTTTGAACGCCCAAAGCGCCTTAAGGCGCAAACAGCCGTATCAATTGTGTGCCCAGCGCGTCGGCTGGGCGTCTAAGCGGTTAAGAAAAGGTAATTTTTTTAATGATTTAATCATTCCATATTATGAGACCAAAATTTTGACCGATAGTGTAACACAGATGCAAGATAGATCTGTGGTCCACAATATTTATGATATATGTAGGTTCCGTGTATTTACCTTATATTTTATAGGGGCTGCAGTCGGTTGACGATGTAGATATGAAACATGCGGTCTCCACTTTTAAATTTGACAAATACTTTCAGTACACGGGACTTTGGTACGAGATATACAGATACGAGCAGATACGAGCAGATACAGCAAGTGGGTGGTAATTGTGTTACTGCCACTTGCAACTTGCAAGTGCTAGATAGAATGGTACTCTTGGGTACTGCCATTCAAATCACCGGTACTGCTGAAGTGAATCCAGAGGCTGATGGTGGCGGAAAGTTGATCGTCAAGTTTCCAACATTCAGTAAGTAAATATTGCATTGGAATTAGAGTTATTTTTTCATCTGATTTGATGCGAATCTAAATTTCAGATGTTACTTCTCCATATTGGGTACTCTCTTCTGATTATGACGACTACTCCCTTGTATATGTATGCTCGAATTTAACCAGCACTAGAAAATCAGTATTTGACTCTTAGCTTTAAATTAAAGATTTTTATCCAGTTTCTAGTTGGACTATGAGTAGGAAGCCTACCCTCAGTCATCATCATATATATATATATATATATATATATATATATATATATATATATATATATATATATATATATATATATATATCATCATTTACAGCCATTCGCCATCCACTGCAGGATGAAGGCCTCTCCAACACGCTTCCACTCGTCTCTGTTTTGCGTAACTCTCATCCATCTCACCCCGCAAATTTTCCTGGTTTCGTCCACCTATCTTCCCTGCGGTCTTCCTTTTACTCATTTGCATTTTATCGGGTACCATTCAACCACTTCTTGTGTCCACTTTTCGCCCATTCTTTTAGCCACGTGGCCCGCCCATTGCCATTTCAATCTCTTTACTCTATCCACTATGTCCACTACCCTTGTCATGCTTCTCACCCACGTGTTCCGCTTCCTGTCTTTCCTCGTTATGCCAAGCATACATCGTTCCATACTTCTTTGAGTGCATTGGATTTTATGTAGCATCTTGGCGTTCAGTGTCCAAGTTTCACATCCATACGTCAACACTGGCAAAACGCAATGATCGAAGATCTTTTTCTTGAGGCAGAGTGGCATTTTTTATTTAAAAACAGCATTCATCCGTCCAAATGCACTCCATACCAAAATTCTGTATTCTGTCTCTGTACCAAAATTCCCTACTGCTCTTTCCGTATTTGTCTTCTGTCCTATTTTTGGGTTAAAGTCACCCAAGATTATTTTAAAGCTTCTATTGTATACGTCCTGCAGTTGTTCATAGAAGTTTTCTATTTCCTCGTCTGACTGGCTAGATGTGGGGGCCGTACACTTGGAAGATTTGACAAGTGTACCTGTTCGAAATTCTTAATACTACATAGCATATACGTTCCGAAATTTCGCTTATTTCTTTCTATTTTCTTATTGATCAAAAAGCCTACTCCTCCTATTCTACCATTTGGTAGCCCTCTCCAGTAGAGACATTTGTCACTTTTTAGAATTATTTGACTTTGTTGTTTACGTCTAACTTCACCGAGTCCTATTATATCCCATTTGATATTTTCTAATTAATTCTAGAGAATTCTAGAACGTTATCGAGTGAAGGAAGTGTGCTTGCATTAGATGCAAGCACACTTTCTTCACTCGATAACGTTCTTACAAAAACAGGTTTCTATTAGCTAAGCTATCATCCATCGTCACTCTTACCTAGTTGGAGGTTTGGATATTATTTTTCTCGCATTTATCCAAGATGTGTTGAGGAAAATGCGGTATTGGAGAGAGTCCTGTCAAGGAATGGACCATACCGTCCATAGGCCCCTCTCTGGGTTCAGATAGGTCGGTTGTTCATCCTAGGTATCGCTTGGATCACTTATGAGTTATTGCATGCCTTTTAACAAGGTTACTTTGTAAGTGATAGCAGTTAGTTATGATATTAATAGATTAGCAATTGTTATACTACTTTTACAGCTCTTCATCGTGAAATGCTTCTTTGGAGACAACGGATTTATATTCACTCAATCTTCAAATAATAAGTTTCAAATAAGCCATTCCTTCATTCTGTCAGTATTTGAATTTAATATCGGTGATATGGAGTATGGGTTCCAGAAGCTGAAACCTAATAGATCTTTTGGTCCTGACTTTATTCCCGATTTTGTTTTAAAGGGATGCAAGTCCAGTTCGTTATATCCTTTGCTTCATATCTATAATTTATCACTGAAATCTTCTCTGTTCCCTGACTCTTGGAAATGCACCAAAGTCACTCCAATTCACAAAAATGACGATAAATCTTTTATTAATAATTACAGACCAGTAGCCATTGTTTCGGTTCCAGCCAAATTATTCGAAATAATTTTGCAGAGATTACTTTATAACCATTGCAATCGGTTTATCATAGACCAACAGCATGGTTTTCGTTCAGCACGCTCTACGACTACTAATCTTTTGTCTTTCTCAAACTTCATTACTAAATCGCTAGATGCAGGGCATCAAGTTGATGCGATCTATACCGATTTTGCTAAAGCTTTTGATAAGGTTGATCATTCAATACTTATTAAGAAATTGGCCAATTTTGGTCTATCGGATAATCTTACTGATTTTTTTACTTCTTATTTGAGTAATCGTCGTCAGTTTGTTTGTTTTGATGGCCATTTCTCTGAAGTATACCTCACATCTTCTGGCGTGCCCCAAGGCTCTAATCTGGGACCTTTACTGTTTCTAATCTATGTGAATGATATTGGCTCGGTACTTTCAGATTCAAATTTTTTACTATATGCTGATGACCTCAAGTTATTCATGAAAATTGATAGTGTTTCTGATTGTGAGGTCCTTCAGAGTAATTTGTATTCTTTATGGTGCTGGGCGACTAATAATCATTTACCTCTTAGCGTTAGTAAATGCAATATTATGTCTTTTTCTCGGTCTTCTAACCCCACCTTATATCAGTATAATCTTGGTGGAACTCCACTGTGTAGAACATTATCCAAAAAAGACCTTGGCGTTACGTTTGAGAGCAGATGGAAGTTTGGTATCCATATTTCCAATATGTGCAATAAAGCTTCAAAGATGCTGGGTTTCGTTTTACGCAATGCTCACAATTTCAATAATTTAAGAGTTTTGCGTCTTCTTTATAACGCATTGGTCCGAAGCATTTTGGAATCTGACGCCATTATATGGAGTCCCAGTGAATTAACTCACTCTCTAAAAATTGAAAGAGTTCAAAGGAAGTTCCTCCGCTATCTATATATGAGGGAGTTTGGATACTACCCTCAACTGTTTCCTAGTGCTTTTGTACAAGGTTCTGTTGGCTATAGTTCCCTATCTCATCGGAGGGATATGCTTCTTGTGTGTCATTTCTTCAAATTATTAAGAGGTGATATTTACAACCCAACTATATTGGAAGAAATGAAATTTTGGGTTCCATCTCACCTCATTGATTATCGATTGCGTCCATTGTTCCAAACAATTAAAGCAAGAACTATTGTTCTTGCTTTTTCACCAATCGCTCGAGTCTTACGCTGCTTGAATTTGGTCAGCAATCACATTGATATTTTCAATATTTCACCGGATAATCTATCCGTATTTTTACTTTTAATTCAATTTAAACTATTTATATATGTGTTTTTTTTATAATTTTTTTTTTATTTTATTTTTTTTTAATTTTTAATTTTTCAATTTATTAATTCTCAATTTTTCAATTTTTCATTTTTATGTACAATTTTTAAATGTTTTATTTTATTTGTTTTTCTATTATTGTTGTTTTATTTTTTCTTATGTATTTGATCTTTTATGTATGTATTGTCTGGCCACAGTGTCATATTGGGGTGACCTGTAAAGACACTGTGGTATACTTGTTTATTAAAATAAATAAATATGAATAAATAAATAAATATATGTGAGTGTGGTTTGCAATTTAATATTTTAATAATAAATTTAATAAAGAATATAAAATTACACGAATTACTTTGATATAAATTAAATATGAAAAAGAACTATTATTCTGTTGGACCGACTATTGACGAACAAGGACCTTTTTTTATATTCGCGTAGGGAGATAGTATCCCGGTATGTATACACTTGCCGCGCACAGATTTGACGACACAGAGCTTAACACGACAAATTTTACGAAATCACTGATATATAAATGCTTTTAACGACCGATGTGCTGTTTATTTTTACACTTAAATTATACTAGGATGCAATTTGTAAAATAAGTGAGTAGATGGTTAAGTTTTTAGAATTAATTTCGTGCAATATAATTCTAAAAGTTTTAAGTTTAAGCCAGTTTATAGCCGGGAGAACGCGAAAGTACGTCCACCCGGCGTAACGCGAAAGACCAAACTCCTTTTTTTTTGTATGTATATCTCTATTTATGTATGTATATCTCTAGTCATAAAATTTTTGAAATGTTTTTTATCCTTTTTCGTAGTTGATGATGTTTCAGTATTTCTTAAATTTAGTTCATTGCCAGGGCCATGTGGTAGATTTCCTCAGTATGATGCAATACCTTCGATTATGATTTCAAAAAAAATAGTATTTGTGTGAAATCCAAAATATAATACGTAATTTAAAAAATAAAAAGGCACCTGGCCGAGATTCAATAGATAATATCATAATCAATCAACTTCCATTTAAAGCCCTAGTCTCATTATCTAAAATATTCAACGCATGTTTACTCACCGGGTATTTCCCAAAATACTGGAAAATAGCCAACGCTATTCCCATACCTAAGCCCGACAAAAGCCCAAAAAACCCGGCCAATTATCGACCCATTAGCTTACTTTGCACGCTTTCAAAAATTCTAGAAAAAATAATCTACACTAGTTTACTTAAAGTCGCAAATAAGAAATTAATAAATGAACAATTTGGATTTTGCACTGGACATTCCACGACCCAACAACTAACAAGAATAACTGAACACGTGATGAAAAATTTTAATATGAAGAGAAGTACTGAAATGATATGTCTCGACATAGAAAAGGCTTTCGACACGGTTTGGCACGATGGACTCATTCATAAGCTCCTTATTAACAGAATACCAAACTACCTAATTCTCATCATCAAATCGTACCTAACTCGTAGAAAGCTAGTAGTTAGCGTAAATAATGAATTATCGTCTCCAAAAATAATCGCAGCTGGCGTTCCGCAGGGGAGCTTGCTTGGCCCACTCTTTAAAACTCTAAACACAATCTGCTTTAGGTCATCGACTTTAGAGAGTCTTTAATTAATATTATGTATTATATGTATTATGAGCATTTATAAGAATTGTAAATAGGTTTTTGAGCTCTTTTTCCTATTATGCTGTACATTATCATTAGAATAATATAATACTATGATTACTAACCAAATAAAATAAAATTGTAAAATAGAAAATGATCAGTAGATTAGTAGCTGTTAAAATAGATATATGTAAGATGTATTGTGAACATAATTTTGTAATAATAAAAGCATTTAAAAATCAAAAATCAAATTGTTATGTTTTATATGAAAAGTTTTATCTAACTGAAAACATTCATATATAATATGGTATATTTTATGTGTAAAATGAATAATTGCATTTAAAATTATTGTATTTTTGTAATGATCTTGTAAAAATCATGCACAATTCAAAATTGGAATTGGAGATTGTATGGCTCAAATTCAATCGCCGATAATATTTGTTATGTAACGGAAACACTTGTTTTCGTCTAAAACTTTTCGATCACAATAAAGTCGGTTTGTCAAAATCAATTATTTTATATGTTTTTCGATCTGAATTCCAAATTATTGAAGATCTTTCCGATTACACAAAATAGGACAGTACAGATCTATTAGCGATTTGATAACGATTTGTGTGTACATATATGTATTGCTATACAGTGATTATACTTGTATTACAATTTAAAATGATGACAGAAAACCAAAGTCATAAAGTTAAGTAAAAATAAAAATATAAAATCAGATTAACTTCTAATAATTGTTATTTATAAGAAGTTATTTATTTATGGTTACAAACGAGGTATATTCGTCTATTCCAAGTCCATATTTTGAGTGTTGACACACATGATTATAATCTAATCGTAGAGGCGTGGAGTCGTTAACATTTTGGACTAATCCAAATCTGATTTCGCGTTTAAACCGCATTTTTGATCGTATATATTAATATTGAATCAATAATTAAGAGTGACTAACCAATATTCAATGTTTGTATAATACATATAAAGATCTGAAAATGTTGGAGTCGGAGTATTTTTAAAGACTCCACAGCCTTGCTATTTATACAAAATAGCGGGCCCAATTAATATAACCTATCACGTCTAACCACAAATGCAATTTTATTAATTTATTTATTTTATTGCAGTATACTGGACTATGGCACGAGATATATAGATATGAGCATCTCGATCAAAGTGGTGGAGATTGTGTTAATGCCAGTTATGTGTTGGATGTTTTAAATGATGTTAATGTTACGAACACAATGGTTCTCAGAGGTGTCAAGTACCAAATCAATGGAAATGCTAGTCTAGCCCCAAATGCTAATGGAGATGGAAAACTTCTCGTCAAATTTCCCACCATATGTGAGATTTCATATTTTTTTTTATAAATAAATAGCGACAGAACTCAACTAATCAGTATTTTTTCAGCGAACACCTCCTCTAGTGATTATTGGGTTTTGAGCACTGACTATGATCATTATGCGTTGGTATACGCTTGCAAAGAGCTCGCCAATGATAACAGACAAAGTAAGTTTATTAACTAGTTAACCCGATGGAAATATTTGTACAGAATGTTCCTGTAATACCCTGAAAAGTTTTTAGTCTTTAGCATAATAATAATGGATTGCATTGGGTTTGTAAGTTGGGTAGATACGGTTTCGGGTTACAAATTTGAGAAATTGCCTAAAATTTATGTTACAACTGATTTTGATCGTGTATTTTCTTTTGACAGTTTCCAGTTGGATCTTGAGCAGAACTAATTTTTTGTTGCCTCAATGTATAGCGATTATTTCTCCTATCATCGAAGCTACAGAGGGTCTTAGTTGGTATGACTATCGATTTACTTATAATTATCCACCTTTTTGTTCGTTTAATACCACTATCGAAATATAAAATATTTCGCCATATTGAAGGGTCGTTGATGTATAAAATATTTTGTCACGTTATATGACTGAAAATTGAATGTAAAAAGTGAATGTGATTTTATTAATAAAATTTATGTACATATATTATTTATAAAATATTGAAGAGTTTTTCATTAAACGTTGAACATTTTCATTAAAATTGAAATTCATCTTATTATCATAATAGTATTATTATTTAATTAAAAAACCGAAGAAATAATAACATGTAACCAAATTTGAAACCAAAGAAAATTGTTCGAATTGATTTTCAAATTTTTTGATAATAAATGATGTAAGTAGCATATTTTTATAAGATTCACCAAATTCAAGATCTTTATAACTTGAATTATTGAGAAACTGAGGTGGAGGATAACGATTTATTGGATCCGTTGCAACAATTAAGCTTGAAAAATCGGAAAATTCTAAAAGGCCGACCTGTCTTTTAATAACCACTAGATCTCGCCAGCAGCACACTTGGCCGGAATTAGAACCCACGACATCTCTACTGGTATGCCATCGATCTACCAGAGTACTCCGCTCTGGCTATAATCAGCTTAATTTGCTTACCAAATTCCGTATCAAATTTCCTGGCTTATACAATCAAATCTTTTTTCGAATGCACACTTTCCCGAATTTGTTAATGTGCTGATTATAGCTAATTAATAAATTCAAAAAATAAAATTAATTAATTTAAAACAATGTCCTGTGCTTTCAACCAATCGATTTATCTAAAAAAATTCCAAATTTTTTTTATAAAATTATAATATTTATAAATATTTTCAAATTCAAAGACTATTCTTATTATAAAATATTCTTATCTATAACATACACAGATGTCTCACTAATTTATGTATATAGTATTTGTATTATGTTTATATGTATGTCTGGTCACAGTCTGAGGCATTAAAGTATTCTGTAATCTCAATGTGGCTAAAATGTAAATAAATAAAATAAAAAATATACATACATACATATTTATACTTCTGGTAGTATCCTACAACATATGAGTGGTATGTAGCAGTCGATTCTCAATAGTATGTAGATTTTGGAATTTGCAGGATGATCTTGCTGTATTCATGCGACACAATGTGATTTTACAATACACAATTTTTGATGCGTTTGTTTGGATAAGAATAAAGGTCCTCATATTAATGTCAATATATTTATATTCGACTCTACTTACATCTATTTGAAGTCATTTTATTTTTTTAGTTGGCTGATTAATGACCTCAAATTATTTTAAGAATATCGTTTAACAAATAAAGGCGAGTCTTCAAGTGCTGACAATAGATAAGTGAGACTTGGTCATGTTTAAAATTAGGTAATCAATCAATTAAGAAATTGACCGAGTTCCCCGTATCTCAATATCCCCTTATCCCCTTATGATCCCCTTATCTCCTTCACTTTCAATAGCTTAGTAGTAAAGTTTAAAGAAAAATATTGTAAAGTAAGACATGTAATAGTAAAAATTGTAAAAATAAATATAACACTCATTCGCCGTTGTCAATATATTAACATTAGGCTCTATTTACATCTATTTGAAGCAGAAAGTTATCGAATCCTTCATCATTTTCAATAAGTAGCTGTCCAAATAATCTTTCAATCAATTCATGATGTTTTTGTTGATTGTTTAGATCAGGGCTTCCCAACCTTTTTGTACCCTAGACTCTAGAGCACATTCTAAACTATCGGTAAGACGGCGAGCACCATCTATTTTTTTTTTCAAAGAAAATTTATAGTATAATACACAAAAAGAATAACTTAAAAATATATAAATTATTGTTTATATTCTTATGTAAAATTAATACACGTCATGGTTGCATCATACAAAATAAGATCATTCTAAAGGTCCAAAATCTCTAGCTCCAGTTCTGTCTTTACTTGATGAAGCTCTGTAATGTATGTATGTATACAGATATTTCCATTATATTTATTTAGCAAGTAAAAGGATTGATGAAAAAATGAGACAATTGGTTCGATTTTAGTTGAAATCTCTCTTCAAACTGTTGACTTGAAGCACTCGAAGGTGTTTAACCAATAATGACACGTTGGATTCACTGTCACCTGCCCTTTCCCTCATATTTGGGAAATGCACGAGGCCTGGGGGGTACCGCGGCGCGCTTTTTCCACTGATTTTTCACATCGCTAATTTTACTTGTTCCCGCTCAAAAATTTCTCAACTACAGAGAAATTTTTCGCGACACATATATTTTTTAATGATTATTTTTAAGAAGAATTTCAGTGGAGCAGAATCCCGAAAGCGAAAAAATAATCAAATCATGAATTCATCGAAATTGACAAAATTTTCAAAGCCTTTAGTAACATAATGGAATTAAATCCTTCAGCAGTTTTATCAGAAAAAAAATTCGGGTGTGACCAACCCATGACTTTATCTATGTATTTGAGGAATATAAGAAGGTTACAAAACAAAATTCGATATTGAACTAATAACTATGATAGCGATACAAATTGAGCGCAAATATATGGAAACTTGCACAAGATAAAATTTCTACTTTTGGTTGGCGGATTTTGTTCAAATTTTTTAATTATTTAAAATCAGTATAATTATTATACACATTTAATATCAAGCGGATAAAAATATTTTAAAAGGTCAAAATAAAATAATGAAATATTGTAAAAAAAAAAATACTACTTCCGGTTTACGAATTCTGACCAAAACGTTACAAAATCTAAGTTAGTACATAAACAACACAAATATAAATTTTCAGCTTAATACGTTCAGGGGTGTGGACAGGATCCAGGCGACAACTTTTTTGACTTTTCTAATAGGAGAAAATCCCACTTCCGGTTCATTAAATTTGCTGATTTTATTTTTTATTTTTACTTAAAATCCTTATCTTTATTATACACAATAAATATCAAGACGCTTAAAATAATTTAAAAGGATAAAATAAAATAATGAAAAAATAATGAAATATTGTTTTTTAAAAAAATACTACTTCCGGTTTACGAATTATGACCAAAACGTTACCAAATCTAAGTTAGTACACAAAGAATATAAATATAAATTTTCAGCTTAATACGTTCAGGGGTGTGGTCAGGATCCAGGCGACAACATTTTTGACCTTCCTTCCGGATGCTTCCGTAAGGGAAAAAATCCCACTTCCGGTTTATTAAATTTAGTGTTTTTTTTTTTTTTATCACATTGATACAAGAATTATACTTGCATTTTTTCGTGAAGACCACACATGTTTAAGGGGTCGAAAAAAATAGTGGAAGAAAAATGGAACAAGAGTAAACTGCCACTTCCGGTCGACGGAGGCTTACCAAATTTTATACATAACTTGGTATTGAGCTTAAACTGATCGATATGAAATTTCAGTTCGATAAATCAAAAAGCTTTTGAGAAAAACATAAAAAACCTCGATTCTCTAGAGTAAAAGTACTGTTTCCGGTTCAGATAAAAATATTTAAAAAATATAAAATTATAAAAATTATTATTTCTAGTATATGTAAAAAAATTCAGTCCGATTCAGTTAGTAGTTTGGGAGAAAATCGAAATTCAAAAACTTAAAAAAAAGAGGACACCTATAAGGGGAGGTACCATTTCCGGTCAACTTAAAAATTTAAAAAAAAAATTACCTAGTGTCGATAAGAATTTCAGTAACCGATATTAAGTTTCGGTTTGATAGCACTAACGGTGTTGAAAAAATCCCCAAAATACACAGACACACACACACACATTTTTTCTAGATCATTAAAACGTGATCAGTAATCGATTCTGAGTTCGAATCAGTCAAAATCTCGAGTTCGAACTTTCGCATGATCACAAAACTTCATCTATTGTTACTACGTACATAGATAAAGTAATAACCTACATATATAACTTAACCTAAATCCTGTTTTACATACGATTTGTGGAAAAATTGAAGAATATATTTCGTCAGAATTGTAGAATTTCGTCAGTTGTGGAAATTATTGGCGTTGAGTCATCCATCGTGTTATTAATGTCATATTAACATTGGCTGAATGTAATTGGATGGAAAACTGTTTACATCCGAGATTCCGAATTCCGAGACCGTCGTAGTTGCCACTTGCAAACCACGTATTTCGAACAAGCGATAATAACTAATAAGTTATTTACCAAAAGCATCCGACTCAAATACAAACTGGACATTTACAGTACTGCTACTAGTAGAAAATGTTTAGATTCATTCAAGTGTTGTGTGTATCAATGGCATTGAGTCAATGTGAGTATTTAAAAATGTGTCGATTTGAAGTATTAAGTTATTCACCCAAATTCGGCATCGTTTCTTTTAATAAATATGCCAGAAACCTCCTGTAGCCTCCTACCATAATTGGAGCACCATCAGTAGCAACTGCCAAGATATTATTTTCTCCACGTCTTCTTAAACTCTTTGCTTCTTATCTTAGTGTTAGGAAGCAAATTTGTTAGATATGGTATTTATGAATCTCCTTCATATTTTACGCGATGTGGTGTAACTCAGGGGTCCACCTTAGGCCCTTTACAATTTACTATAGTTATTAATAACCTCCCTAAAGTATTACGCAATGCTTCATGTCTCTTGTTTGCAGACGATGTTAAATTATTCTTTGTTGTTAAGGATGAGAGGCAAGCCTCTCTCCTTCAAGCGGATATTAACGCTGTTTTAGAGTTCAGTTCCAGTTAAGGGCTTGAAATGAATACTAGTAAATGTGCCATTATGAGTTATGGACGTACGAATTCGCTCTATTGTCACGGATATTCCATTGGATCCATGTTGTTGAAGCGTGTAGAATCTATGGTCGACTTGGGTATCACTTTTGATCCTCAATTCACCTTTCACAACCACATCAAGACAGTCGCTGACGTTTCCTTTCGTCGACTTGGATTTGTCTTGAGATATGCTAGGTTATTCTCCAACCCCCTGTCTTCTCGCTTGCTTTTCAACTCGCTTGTTAGAAGTAAGCTAGAGTACAATGCGATTGTATGGAATCCGCATGAAGCAAACTACTCTCTTATTATCGAAAAAGTGCAAAAAGAATTTCTTCGTTTTCTATATAAGAAAGAGTATGGATATCTCTATCCTACTCCTTTCTTTTTGAGCATGCTTGGATATAATTACCTTGAACTTCGGAGAAACTTCTCGTTAATTCGTTTTGTTCTCCAGCTACTGCATGGTAATACGTCATGCCCGTTGTTGTTGGAACAGTTGGGACTTTATGTACCTAATAATTATATGCGTGGTAGACATCATAATTTGATGGCTGTACCTCCTGCTCGCACAGTTCTTTTTCGAAAGGCTCCTATACCAAGAGCTATTCGACTTCTCAATGAAATCGTTGCTGCCGTCCCTGAATGCGTTATTTTCCACCTTGGTGAGCGTAGATTGTCGGATATTATTTTAGCATATTTATCTGGTAACCTGCGCTCATCATTACTTTCTTAATTTGAATGTGATGTATGAGTGGAATCTTAATCTACTCTCTTCCATTTGGGATTCACAGGGATGTTTTATATCTGTAGCTTGTTCTTATTTATTGGAACAGGCTGCAGGTGCAAGACATTCCTGTATTTGTATTTTTTTATTATTTTAAATTTTAATTACTATAAAGTTTTTGATGATGGTGTTAAATGCTGTATTTTTTTTTTAATTTTTTGCTTTTGCTTTTTGTTATATCTTTTAATTTTTTATTTTATCTTTTGTTTTCTCCGTCTCTTATTTTATTTTATTATTTTATTATGTAGGCCATTGTGGCGCATTAGGTTCTCCCTGTAATGCCACAATGGTCAAAAAACGTTAAATAAATAAATAAATTATTGGGGAATCATCGCTATGACTTTAGCTCTGTTAATGTACTGTTATCTGTTTTACAATAGATGAAGTGATCTGCCGTTTGCAGATCTGCCTAAACATGTGCTCACTTTGTTTTAAAAACGCTATATATCTTAAACTGTATCACATAATACGTTGAAAAACTATATTCCATGCATTTATATAATGGTTCAGATATTGTGAGATTTTAATACAAAGCTATTTTATTTATTGAAAAATTAACAGGCCTCAGATGTAGAAATTCATAAAAACAAAGAATAAATGGAACAAAATAACATCTGAGCCCAATTATAGACTTTTACAAAATACATAATATATGTAGTACATATAGACAAGAAAATGAGAAATTAAATAAAAAAACTAAAATATGACTAAATAGGACAATGCATAATTAAACATAAAGTGATATAATATAATTGGATATACATAAAGTGATATAATATGATTGGACAAAGAATATATAATAGAAATAGAAATGGATCAATCAGTCAAGACTCTCCTGATGGCAGTCCTGAATTGATGTAATGAAATACCGAATGGATCAACCTCATTCAGCTCCCAGCTATAAACCAGAAGTCGTAGTTTACTTGAATTTTGCATAGAAAAACTATACAATTGACATATTTTAATTACCAAATTCGTATTTAGTGGAAAAAATATATATGAGAAAAGTTACGTTGCAATGATCATATACAAAAAAAATGCTAAAATTTGTTTATCGGTGTAAAATCGCATCATCAGTTATATAAGTACATATGTATACTTATCATAAATTTTTAGTAATTACTAATCTCACTGCTGTACAGTTACGTATTAATTTGGAAATTTTCACTTGTCATGCCACATGTTTTAAATGCACAGAAACGCTAATCGATTAAACCCTTATATAACGGAAGCGATTGTTCATGGCTAAATCGATAGGAAAAAACAATAACAATTATACAACTACAATGATGATTTATTTTAATCTCACATGGATATCTATATATATTTTTTTCTAATACAGCATCAGTTATATAAGAACCGAAAACTAAATAAAATTCAGATAATTTAATTGATATCTTGATTTAACGATGTATAAATACGGAGGATTTCTCAATTCGAAATCATCACACGACAGTTTACTTGTCGATCAGGTCTACCTGTCTAGAGATACAAACTTTTGACATTATGAAGTTCATGATTGCTCTGTTTGCCACTTTGGCAGTTGCCAATGCCCAAATCATCATGTCTGGCACATGTCAAAATGTCAGCCTCCAGAAGGACTTCGACGTTCCAAGGGTGAGATTTTTTAATTACACTTGATTGAATTGATGTGATGTTTCAGTACTCAAAATTCACCCTTATATAAATTTTGCAACATTTAAAAAAGTGTTTTCCATTGTTTTTTTAGTATACTGGAAAATGGAACGAGCTGTACAGATATGAGCAAATATTTCAAGTGGATGGTGATTGTGTAACTGCTAATTACACTTTGCTATCAAACGGTACCGTCACTGTTTTGAACCAGATGGTAGTTGGACCAACCAGGTTCCAAATTAGTGGATCAGTTGCTGTGGCTCCAGATGCCAATGGGGAAGGAAAACTCATCGTCAGCTTCCCCACCACCGGTTAGTATTATATTAACATTGAAATATGAAGATTTTGTAATTGAATTATAAACTGACCATACATAATATTCCAGACAATTCATACTCGGATTACTGGGTTTTGAGCACGGACTATGACAACTATTCCTTGGTCTACTCTTGCAAGGATCTTGCCAACAATAACAAACGAGGTAATGTTACAATCAATTCTTAGTAGTACCTTTCTGAATTGCATAGAAAAAGTTTTTAAGAAAAATTGATTCATAACATGTAATGAAACCTCAATTAGAGCTGTCATTGTAGAAATTTTTAGCTCCAATTCATACAAAATTGGATAATTTAATTTTGATCAAACATAATGATAATGAAATTAATGTTCTATTCACAGTTTCCAGCTGGATCTTGAGCAGGACACCTATGCTTTCACCTCAAACTGTCCTTGCTTTGACACCTATCATCGAAGCAACACCAGGTCTCAACTGGGACAGCTATCGTCAAACCAGTTTTTCAACAGCCTCCTGTAACTTCACCAACACCGTTGATGTATAAAATATTTCACTATATTGTATGAAAATTTCTGTGATTTTATTTTTATGGACAAATAAATATTAAACGCAATATTTAAATAAGAAAAGATTTATTTATTTATTTTAAAAAACCACATTGCTTTATTAGACCCATATAATCAAAGAAGCGATTTACAGATTACAATAAATGTAGGGATCTGATTTAAAAAATGATAATTTGTCTTAATACATAAAATGATAGTCTTTCAATTATACACAAACTTAGCTAAATCATGGATTTGTATTTATATTTTTTATTGGCATTATCCAGACCTACATATTTTGAAGATCATTTTCAGCAGCGTCATTTAATTTAAATGAAAACATACAAAAGGCACACCATTCAAGATCAAAGAGTTTGAAAAATAAATTTACTCAATCGAGTTGCTTGTCTTGTGTGCACATATGTTACATACCTACATACATAAGAAAATGTATGTAAATATGTATAAAAGTTAAATGTAAACATGGTAACTGTTGGTGACAAAAAGATAAAAATAAAAGCGTTTGCTGTTTCGACTGATAAGTACATAATTTAAATATAATATATGCAGAAGTTCTAATTATGAAACAATTTGAATAATGAGTTTTTACATGCCGATACCAATTTACAATGCGTTTCTAATCTACGTATTTGCGTTCAAATTCGGTACGGCGAAAAGTAGAACAAGGAGAAGTCTATCAATAAATAAACATTACTTTAGCAACTTTTAAATTATAAGTAAAAGTATTAAAAGTGATGTTATATTGTAATATTTTTGAAGAAAATAAATAATCACACCCATTTAGGGTTAGGTAATATGTATGTTTATTTTAAATACCTAAAATAAATATGCTATGAGATTTCAATACAAAAAATTTCGATGTACATATGTATTGAATGTTGAGAACTGAAATAATATTTTTATAATTTTATCAAAAGTTTGAAGTTATTTTTAAACCAAACTTTTCAGCATCGAAAATATGATAGTTCAACAATTCACGAGTGCGTAAAAATCCAGAAAATCATACAAAATGCTTAAAATTTCACTTTCAATAACTTAATAGTAAGTCATTGCGAATTCCTGACTAATCTTCATTACCGCGCTTTATGATCCAATTTTCACGTACATATGTATGTACATAGGTACACATGTACAGGTTGAATAAAAAAATTGAATTTGGTCTCTTTATCTATGTAATCTGTGGATTCATTTTATGGTGTCTACGACACCTAAGTATATTGCAAACTGCGCAACATTTACAGTGTCGTCAATTGTTTGTACAGTTGATTCACACCATTTTACTTATTCCAAATGTTTTCCTCGATTCAGAACATGACACATAAAATTTAATTGGCTATTGTTTATTCTCGTGACACCAAGAAGTTATGTGATTGACCGATGAATCATTTAACATAATATAAAGAAAAATTTCTCAATGAAGTTATTCGAGTAAAATATTTGCAATTCTTATGATTTAATGACATAAATTGATATTTTTCTTGATTTTTCTGATAGTATAGGGAAACCAGTGGCTCCAGAGCCACATGCTGTTTTGAATATCACCTAATATTTAGATGTGTATCATGAAAAATATAAAGCGATCACCAAAAGTAACTTTGTTTCGGCTTTAAAATATTATACAAAGTACATACATAAGTGTACGTTTTGTTTTTATGGATGCAAATATTATGCACCATACATATGTATGTACGTATGTATATGAGTCACCTTTGTCATAAATTCCGTCACCGTTTCGAAATATTTTATCGTTTTCTCTAGAATATCAAGACAGCTTTACTATTATTCGTATTTCAAATTAGTCCTCTTGTTATTATTATTAGTATTTTAATGTCCCAAAGATCAATTTAATTGCAAATTTTGTACAGAGATGATCCAACTATTTGCTTATATTTTAGATTCGTATCAAAAGACTGAAATTTACGTTAAATATGAATAAAATGCAATTAATTAACTAATAATAATAATTTTTTTTAGTTACTTGACTATTTGCTCGAAAAAGGTTCTCCGACCACTGCTTAAAACTTTATATGAAATATTTGATGATATCAAATACTTAGAATCTCGCACGAGTCAAAATTATTCCGGAAATAAAGTTAGATATGTGTGTCTATGTACATATTTGAAAAGTTCGGTCACAAAAAAAGGTGCGTAACAGTTTTCCAAAGATAACATCGATTCCATATTTATTGATTATTTAATACTAGTGGTTATTTTTTATACATTTTCGTGTGAAGTACCTATGTACATATGTACATAAATACTATTTTATTAAAATCCTTTCGTTACTTACCGACATACATAAGTGAAGCTTTTCCTATCAGTTTTTGACACGAAAATGACAAAGATTCGAGGCTGTTCGAGTAAAATTATCGATTTATATATAAATACATTTATAGATAAACTATGTATGTACATAAACTCAATACAAGGTTTTTTTGTTATCAATATCTAGCTAGTATAAGTTGTGACACTTATTCGTGTTTGTTCAATGATTTGACATATGTACTATTATTAAGTCGTAAAAATATTAGCAATTGACGAAATAAAATTAATGAAGATGATTTCGATATAAAAAAAATGTACTAGGTATATTAACAACGGTATTTTTTTAATATATTATTTTAATAAATTACACTTAAATTACACAACACAAAAAAAATAATTTAAACTAGTGAAACAGTTTAGTGACTAAGAAGGCTAACACTAGTGCAAAACTTGGATAAATGGTAGCACTTGCGTTGCAAGTTTTTCCTCCTTGATCCGTAGTTCTGAATGAGTCCCAAGATAGTGAGGTCTTAAACTTTTCTGACTCCACTTTTTCTACGATTTTGACAAGATATTTCATATCTATATTCATTTTTCTGCTCAAAATCCAACTGGATACTAAAAATTAAGCAAATGTTAGTTTACATATATAAAATTGATTAATGAAGTGTAAATATGTATATTGAATGATTTATTATTGCAATATTTCATCGAAATTTGAATTGATAGAGTATTTGAATCGTCAGCGAGAGTTAATAGAAGCTATGTATATCAGATGAATAATATGTGTTTAATTCAGGGGTCTTTAAACTTGTTGAGACGAGAACCAAATGACAATATTTCAAGTACTAAAATGACTGTTTTTATATATTATGGTATTTTGGAGCTTTATGTTTCTAGGCCAGATCAAAAGCAGGCCGTAGTTTGGAGACCCCTGTTTTTTTTACTACCATATGCATTAATCTATGTTTTGTATGATATTTGAATTATAAAAGTGTGTGAATATATAATGATTTACTAATATAGCCATTAATAAAACTGTTCAAAACTCTGTATATATCTATTAAAGAGTATTAAATAGTATTAAAGTTTAATGTGATTCGAAACACAAAGTAATTTTTTTTTCAAACATAAAACGGTGAATCTAGAAATGTATATTTTATTTATATAATTGTTATTATACTTACAACTTGTCATGTTTGGTGCTAGTTGAGTGCACGAATAAACCAGTGCGTAGTTATCATAATCGGTATCGATAACCCAATAGTTAGACCCGGTAGTTTGGTCTGAAAATTTGGATTGGCATTAAATTAAAAACAATTGTTTCTTAATAACATAAAATTATAGATGTTTGGAAAAACTAACTTGAGGGGAAGTTGACGATTAGTTTTGCTTCTCCTGTAAGCGTTGGGGCAAGAGTGGCGTTTCCAACGAGTTGGAAAAGTTTTTGGTTGATTACTCCCTTGTTATCGACGATGACTCCAGTAGCAGTTTGGGTATAATTTGCAGTAACACAATCCATAGCTAATTGAAATGCTTGTTCGTACCTGTACAACTCATACCATAGTCCAGTATACTGTTTAAGAAAAAAGGATATTTTATCGATCACATTGAATAAAAATTGGCTTAAGCTTTAAATGATCAAGATTGATATAAAAATATGTTTATTTTATTTTGCAACGTATTTTATTGTTAATTCTTATATATTCGATCATAAATGTAACTATATGTTTTATATTATCAATATGAAATATGTAAAATCAATACGTAAACATTGTAAGGAATTTCAACCATTTTTAATAACTTCTAATCAAGAAAGACGAGGATTATTTATTCATACACATACGTATTCATATTTCAATATTAAAATGCTCAGAATGTACTTAAAAATATATTTTTAAAATTTATTCTATTAATTTTTCAATACGTTATAACTATTCTTGTAGATTAATAACAAAAAATCGTTTATTTTATTGAGGTAAGCCAGTAATCAATAGAAATTTTGTTATTAATCCACAACAATAGTCGAAATATGATTTTATTTAATTCTCATATCAGGACAATTTAATATATTATCCCTATTAATTCAATTCAGATTCGTGTAAATACGAGTTAATAATATTACGAGTTTTTAGCTCGCAATTTTACCGATTTAAAATTCAGCACACTTCCAATTAACTCTTTTAAACGAAAACAAAAAATAGTGTGGCCAGAACACTATCCCAATAAACATATTTTAATAGAAAATACTAAATATAAAATAGTATTGACAATGGGAAAAAATCCCAAGTGAAAATACGTACTTTTGACTTTTGATTTGAACTGGACGACTATTTAGAGATATTTGAAAGCTGAAAAGTGCTACAAATGAAAGATAAAATACCAGATTAAAGATTTCAATATTCATTTTGAACAGAAAATTGACAGATTTTGAGGCATCGACCAAACAACACCAAGATATAGAAAAATCGCGCGATTTAAAAAAACACATATATCCCCGAATCTCGAGCCAATCAATATTTTTTATTACCAGATTCGTGTTTACTGGGCATAGATCAAGTCATATCTCTCTCTGAACCATTTTTCGCGTCGAACAGTGTAATCGACATATTTTTGATTTATTTAAATTTAATATCAATAAAAATCAATTCATAAATATTGTACGGAATTTTTAAATGATTTAAAGGTTTGTTTATTTAAATTAAACACCGAAATGGCAAGATTAAATATTAGTTCTAAATACAATTTTAATTAAAGCTAATGTGCGTGGACTTTTAAAATGTATTGCCACCAAAATAAACGGATTTAAAAAGAAATAAAAAAAATACACGATGGAGATTATGTCCTGGTTAGTATATTTAGATAAAAAATAAACGCTTGAAAATTTTAGAAAATTAAGAAAAAATAAATCTAAGTTAGGCTTTAAATATTGTATAAATTCCTTGTTTAATCTACCTATAGAGGTAGATAAATTTTAGAAATAATATTTTTAAGAACTGTTATATGTATATATGCACAAAGTGTCGACTAAAAGTTTTACACTTCGAAATTTCACACGAATCATCAAATATTACACACTTTTGATGGTCAATATGAACTTTGATTATTCAATTGATCGTTTCGTTACTTACTTTGGGCACATCGAAATTTGTGACCACGGAAACTGTTGGACTACAAGTTCCATTTACATTCAACGCTTCGATCGAAGAATAGGATAAAAGCAATACGAAAAAGAACCACATTTTGAAAACGAAATGTTTCAACTAAGCACAAACTACAGAGACTCTTTAACGACTGAAAGATTTCGTCGATCGCCGCTGCTTATATACATATGTACGTATGTACTAACGTATGGGTGCGTACTTCGATATAAAAAACTGATGATTTTTCACATACATATTTGGGATTGTAAAATTCGTCTATGGTGATTGAAGTTGTAAAAATAATGTGATAAATAAATACTCTGATAATATACATAGAAGTCTAATGTGTACAATAATAGTTTTCGTTTATGGAAAATATTTTAATAATTTTTAATATATTTTTTCATACAAAAAATTTCATACATAATATGATTCTGGTAGTTATTATGATGAAAATAAATTTTTTTTTAAATATAAACAACTTGTGCTGAAAATTTATTATTATTTTTATTGCAAAATTTTCGCATCTTCTTTATATTTGGTTAATTTGGCCTAAAGCCAACAAATTAAATGGTGAGTTTTTTCCAATACCTTTCTTCACTAACTTTTATAGAAATTTAGTAATATAATATCAGTATACTAAATAGATAAGCATTCATTAACGGATGACCAAATCCATCAAAGTTACTGACCAAATGAATACAGGTTAAATAAAATAAGATGAAGTTGAACTGTTCATATAATATTGGATGGATTTAAAATAGAAAAAAATCTGAGTTCGAATCAGTCAAAATCTCGAGTTGGAATTTTCGCATGATCACAAAACTATTGTGACTACGTACATAGATAAAGTAAAAATAATGCTGTCATACATAAATTAAAAATTAAACATATAACATTATAAAACACAAAAAAACCGTAAAATATCAAACTTATATTATTTATGGAAAAGCAGGTCCATAGCAGGTAATAATGTATTGAATTTGGTATTATTTTTTCTGTGAGAGCTTTTTAAAATGTCTCTATGTATATACAAATACATTATTCAGATTGATACATGTTCATTATGGGTTAAAACAATCTACATAGAAAACAGTTGAATAATAAAAATGAATTTGTAAACGACAAATATTGTTAATTTAAAAACTAACTTTGATTTGAAATATTCTAAATCCTGTCTACCGTTCGCAATTATACAACAAAATTTTAACATGTTTGAATAACGTATTTTCCTAAAGTCGAAATACACACGGATACTTTTAACGATTAAAATCAATCATTGATTAGTATATTTCTGTTGAATTATTCTAGGAATAGCACGTGAATCACATTTGCAATTTTAAGTTAAAAGTTTCATAGCAAATTTGCAAATAGGTAAATGCGAAAGGTTTTATCTTTATTATCGATTTAAAAATACACTAATCTCGTAATTTTAACTGTACGCTTGTTACCTGCTTGAATCGGCCAAGAGTTATTTTACTAATTTGTTTTAAATACCGAAATTTTATTATGCCATAAGTAAGTAAAATCCGTTACTCGAAAACAGTTATACCGTTTCCAAAAAACCCTGAGAGTATAAAGGCCAAATAATGCTTTTATAATTTGACTAAAAATGTACATATTATTATATCTCCGGGCCCCCTTCGAAAGCCGGGCTCTGGTTATTTTCATACCCTTTCCCCACCCTCTTGTCGTCCCTGCGTATATGTAATTCTTTAATTAATATTATATATGCATACATATATACACAAGAGAATATTTATTATTAATATAAAGTACTACTAGCGCTTAATTATCCGATAATATTTTCGTGATAATTTATTCTAGAAAATGAAATTATAATAATTTTAGCAATTACTACATACATAAATTTCGATTAGAACTATAGGTACATATTTTGGTGGAAAAGCAAGATTTTAAATCGAATATAATGTTATATAAATCATTCAATAAAATGTACGAATTTTTTTAAATCGATATCTTGATTATACAAAAGAAATCTAATCAACCGTAAAATATATTGCTTGATATCCAGATCTAAAAAAAATGTATTTATTCCATTCAAATTGTCTTAAAATTTTTTCATTGTTCTGTTACGTACTCGTATTTGTTCGCATTATATAAAGAAAATGAATCATATGTGATCGTAACAAAAGTTTGTTTTACTATGATTCACATTTAAAAAAAAATTATAAGCTTAACTCTTCGTACTGTATACATATGTATATATGTATGCGTACAGTTCGATACATGCTGTATGCAAATGCTGCTGGTCAGAATTGGGTTTTTTATGACTCCAAGTCGATCGTTTACTATCAGAGGTTGATAATTTATCTGATTTCATTGTGGAACCGCTTCCTCTATCAAATTGGAAAAAACCATCCTACCCACTATGCCACCACTATTTGAATATGATTTTAAATATATTTATCTATAACATAGATTTCTCACTAATTCTTATATATTACTATGGAATAATTTTCTACTATGAAATACTTTTATACTTATATGTCTGTTTTCTTATATATGTACATATAGTATTTGCATTATGATTATATGTCTGTATTATTATATATAATACACTAGCTGTTTTGCTTTGTGTGCTTTGTTTTTTTTTATTTTTAAATTTTTTTGCCTTCTAGAACTTTGCCCTCGGCGCTCTCTGAGCCTTTTGCCATCTAGGGCTTCACCCTCGGCACAGCCCTATCAAAAAAAAAAAAAAAAACTATTTTTTTTTTGCCTTCTAGGGCTTCGCCCTCGGCGCCCCCCTGAGCCTTTGCCTTCTAGGGCTTCGCCCCTCCGCGCCCCCATGAGCAATTGCCGTCTAGGGCTTCGCCCCCCTTAGTTTATGCCTTTTAGGGCTTCGCCCCTCCGCGCCCCCATGATTAAATGCCGTCTAGGGCTTCGCCCCCCTAAGTTAATGCCTTTTAGGGCTTCGCCTCTCCGCGCCCCCATGAGGCTGCGCCCCATGCGGCTGAGCTCCATAAGGCGGCGCCCCATAAGACTGCGCCCCATAAGACTGCGCCTCATAAGACTGCGCCCCATAAGGCTGCGCCCCATAAAGCTGCGCCCCCTTTGGGGCCCCATGGGACTGCGCCCCATGAGGCTGCGCCTCCTTCGGGGCACCATGCGGCTGAGCTCCATAAGGCGGCGCCCCATAAGGCTGCGCCCCATAAGGCTGCGCCCCATAAGTCTGCACCCCATAAGACTGCGGCCCCTTCGGGGCCCCACGGGGCTGCGCCCCTTGTGGTGCCCCTGGCGGGGCCCCATGAAACTACTCGCCTTGCGCCCCCACAGGGGTGAATCCATTGAATCGAAAAAAATCAAATCGGCGCCTAGGGATCGAAAAAAAAAAAATCGAATCACGTGTTCGATGACGTCACCGATCTACGGACGACGAACGAAGGATATATACATACATACATACATACAAAGTCTCTTTCCAAATTATATATTAGATATTAGATTAGATATGTATGTATTTGTATTATGCTTATACATATGTATGTCTGGTCACAGTGTTTAAAAAATTCCCAAATACACACACACAGACATATTATCTAATAGACACATGCTATACTACAGACACACAGCCACACACACTTTTATTCTAGATCATGAAAACGTGATCAGTGATCGGTTCTGAGTTCGAATTTTCGGGAAAGAAATCTAGAGTTCGAATTTTTGCATGATAACAAAAATTCGTCTATAATTACTACGTACATAAATATAAAGTAAAAATCAATAAATTAAAATGTATATATAATTTATAATATATTTAAGTGGTTCCACGAAAAAGTGCCATCTCTGGATATATGTATGTATGTATGTACATATACGTATGTTATGTAATATCAAAAAAACACACATAAATTTATTATCGGTGTACATTGACATTAAAATTGTTTAAGTTGTCCACCGTAGATGGCGTACATTATTTTTATTTATAATTAATATTTGGTTATCCAAATTCACTTGTAAATAAATTCAGATTTTAATAAATGTTTTCAAGATATGTATAATCGTGTTGAAATTCATAATTTTGGTTCAGAATCTGAACCATCTGAACTTTAGATGCTTTTAGTTATCATAAACATAAATATATCAGTTGGTTTATATTTCAATTATTTTTCTTTTGTGTTTATTATATTCTATTTTTACTTTATTTATGTACGTAGTAACAATATATGAAGTTTTTTATAATGAATACTTTTAATATTTCGCTGAATAATTAATAATATTGTCATGTGCATTTAAATACTCAATAAATAAAAAAATAGAAGTGCTATAAATAACTAAAATCGAATGCGTGTTACGAATTAATTATTGGCTTAAGATTTTGGTTAAATATAATCCAGTCTCTATCATATGATTTCTAATTGTTATAATTATAATAAAGCTATGTGATGTCATTAGATGACACCACG